>NW_027179450.1:7500-27500 GCF_036669935.1 Montipora foliosa | reverse complement strand
TAACGAATTTAGCGAAAATAACAAAGAAAACAAGCCACAGCAGCAAGAATAACAACTCTTCAAGGAGGACAAGGGAAGGGGCCCCACAAATATAACGAAAGTAACAAATATAACGAATATAGCGAAAATAACAAAGGAAACAAACGGTAGCAGCAAGAATAACAATTCTTCAAGGTGGACAAGGGAAGGGGACCCCACAAATATAACGAATATAGCGAAAATAACAAAAGGAAACAAGCCACACCAGCAAGAATAACAATTCTTGAAGCAAGAAAAAGGTGGGAGGCCCCACAACTATAACGAAAATAACAAATATAAGGAATATAGCGAAAATAACAAAGGAAACAAGCCACACCAGCAAGAATAACAATTCTTGAAATAAGAAAAAGGTGGGAGGCCCCACAACTATAACGAAAATAACAAATATAACGAATATAGCGAAAATAACAAAGGAAACAAGCCACACCAGCAAGAATAACAATTCTTGAAGCAAGAAAAAGGTAGGAGGCCCCACAACTATAACGAAAATAACAAATATAACGAATATAGCGAAAATAACAAATGAAGCAAACAGCAGCATCAAGAATAGCAATTCTTCAAGCAAGAGAAGGCAAGGGGTCCCCACAAGTATAACGAAAATAACAAATAAAACGAATATAGCGAAATGATAACAAATAAAGCAGACAGCAGCAGCAAGAATAACAATGCTTCAAGCAAGAGAAGGCAAGGGCGTACCACAAATATAACGAATATAGCGAAAATAACAAAGGAAACAAGCCACACCAGCAAGAATAACAACTCTTCAAGGCAAACAAGGGAAGGGGGCCCCACAAATATAACGAAAATAACAAATATAACGAATATAGCGAAAACAACAAATGAAGCAAAGAGCAGCATCAAGAATAACAATGCTTCAAGCAAGAGAAGGCAAGGGGGCCCCACAAATATAACGAAAATAATAAATATGACGCATATAGCGAAAATAACAAAGGAAACAAGCCAGCGCAGCAAGAATAACAATTCTTAGAGGGAAGGGAAGGGGGCCCGACAAAAATAATTTCGATGTTAAAAACCTTTTTACGCGACATTTGATGATAACTTATTTCCGTAAAGGTTAACTTGATTATGTCTTTGTCTTTCATATAAATAACCAGGCAGCAGGACTTTGCGCCATTATAATGAGCTTGTGTACATATTTTTAACGACGGGCGACAACCGAGTACGCCAATTATTTTCCATTCGCCACGTTATTTGTATCATAGACGACTTTGCCTTACAAAAACAAGGCGACAAAAGGAAGACAATAGAAGAGCTCATACATACTATTGAATCATTTTTGCGATTGTGTTCATACTCGTTTGCGCGTGATTTGTATGCAGGTTTTTGCGTATATTTGGTTCGCTTATCGCCGAGTTGCGGGAAAAAGATAAGGGCATGATAAAACACCAATAACGATGTTGCTAAGTGCAAAGCTGGCACTAGTGGCTTAGAAATGGAAAACTACACTACTTTGCAAATGCTATCATGTAATGGACTTCGTAAGGATTGGAATGAACGCAGCGTCCGTAAGTGACGAATTTCGTATGTTGCTAAAACGAGTTACATTGACGTTTGAAATTTCCGAACAAAGTAGTTATACAACGGTGCATGGAGAAGACACAAACAAACAAACAAAAAAAACAAGGAGAAAAGAAAGAGAGAAAAAGCACCTTCACGCACGTCAAACATTTTAATATGAACCCTTCTTGGGAGTAATTGAAGAATACCCTGTCACTCGAGCAAAGTTCTGCCTAGTCGGCTACGCGGTACGCGAAAACTAATAATTCAAGTTGAAGTATGTAATGTATTCAAGTCAAAATCAATTGCGAATTGAAAATGGCTAGGCTTAGAGGCTGGCTACGCGGTACGCAGTGAGATAATCCCGTGAAAAGTGTAATTAACCAAACCGGAATTGAAAGCTAAAATGTTAAGAGAGTGCTTAGGCCTAATCACTGAAACGAGCGCTTAGGCTTAATCTGTGAACGAGTGCTATTTTGTTCACACGAACTCGTGAAAAGTGTAGTTAACCGAACCGTACAATGAAAGCTAAAATGTTAAAGAGGGTTTACGCCTAATAACTGAAACGACTTAAAACGAGTATGGACAATGTGCGCGCTTGCGAGCCGTGCGAGCCATGGCTGTGAACCATTCGAGTCCATATTCGAGTCAACATGCGAGCAATTCGACTTAACATGCGAGCCACGCAGTTACTGAAAGCGCAACAATTTAAAATGGGTGCTTAGAGTTAAATACTGTTAATCACCACTATTTGCATAATTTGGAGTGTGATCGAAGATCGGACACCGGGTGTCTCAAAGATCTCAATTCAGTTTGCATTAGAACTGCGTCCTATCGAACGCAGTAAGGGCCACGTTATAAGCCACTGCACCAAACTAAAAACTTTGTAGTTCGTTGTAGGTGTTATTGGCGAACTGTATTAATTAATGTGCCCTTTGTGTTTATTATCAAGGAGTACTTACATTGCGTCCTGCCAAAATAATTCCCGCTACATCACTGATGAAGTCCGGCTAACATTACTTATTTCTGTTTATTCATTCACCAACTCTTTAAGGATTAACAAAAGCAATACGCAACATTGCGAAATAACAGAACCAATAATCCAATAAATTTAGCATACAGAATTCCAGGAGTGATCATTATACAATGCAACTCGGAGATAAGCGAACCAAATATACGCCAAAAACTTGGGTACAAATAACGCGCAAACGAGCGTCAACACAAATGCAAAAATGATTCATTAGTATGTATAAGCTCTTCTATTGTGTCGGTTGTCGGCCCGTTATTAAAAATATGAACACAAGCTTATTATCAGGGCACAAAGTCCTGCTGGCTGGTTATTTTTATGAAAGGCAAAGACGTCATCAGGTTAACTTTTAGAGAAATAAGTTATCAACAAATGTCGCATAAAAGCTTTTTAACATTGAAATTATTTTTGTGGAGCCCCCTTCCCTTGTCTGCCTTGAAGAATTGTTATTCTTGCTGCTGTGGTTTGCTTCCTTTGTTATTTTCGCTATATTCGTTATATTTGTTATTTTCGTTATATTTGTGGGGCCCCTTCCCTTGTCTGCCCCTAAGAATTGTTATTTTTGCTGCTGCCGGTTGCTTGCTTTGTTATTTGCGCTAAATTTGTTATTTTCGTTATTTTTGTTATATTTGTAGGGCCCCCTTTCCTTGTCTGCCTTGAAGAATTGTTATTCTTGCTGCTGTCGTTTGATTCACTTGTTATTTTTGCTATATTGTTATTTTCGTTATTTTTGTTATATTTGTAGGGCCCCCTTCCCTTTTCTGCCTGTGTGGCTCGCTTGATTTGTTATTTTCGTTATTTTTGCTATAATTGTTATTTTCGGTATTTTCCTTAGCACAGTTGTTATATTTGTCATTCTTGTTATTCTTGCTGCTGCCGTTTGCTTGACTTGTTATTTTTGCTATATTTGTTATTATCGTTTTTTTTGTTATATTTGTAGGGCCCCCTTTCCTTGTCTGCCTTGAAGAATTGTTATTCTTGCTTCTGCCCTTTGCTTCATTCGTTATTTTTGCTATAATTGTTATTTTCGGTATTTTCCTTAGCACAGTTGTTATATTTGTTATTCTTGCGACTGCGTGCATTTCTGGACATAAGTGTTGGTGGCCGAGAGCTCCTCCACTGCTTTTGTCAGAGATGCCTCAAAATTCGGATTGACAAGAACAACTCGAACCACGTTCTCGCTCCCCCAGTCCTCGGCGTATTAAGAAACAGACATAATAATGCTACAAGAACCGGCAACAACTGGACTCATAAAGCATAGTGCAGTTCCACGTATGGTCGCGCTGTTTAGTTTTCTGCAAAGGTCCCTCTGCTTGAATCATCCTTGCCCAAACGTTGTAGGAGTGTAATTTAGCTTTTAATTGCAGCTTCTTATATACGTTGCAAGAAAAGATGTCAACTTTAATTTTCTTACCTAGGTGTACATACTTTACCGCATAACATTACAATTTTCCGACCGATCTCGGCACTGATTGACTTGAACAGAAAAAGGACGGGCAACTTTTGTTTGGAAAACCAAGAACATCTAATTTGGTTTCGAAATATTTTGGAGAAGTGAGGAGTCTTACAAAGATGCCAACGCCAATTTTTGTTACTCGCCTCATTCAGCAAAAAGAAGGGGTGACGTGGTCGGCTTACCTTTCACTAACATGCTAGAACGCGGTATTGCCAACGATATTAAAGAACGATTGTATTGGAAAAAGCGTTTTCTTCTGTGACCAATATACAAAAGAAATTAAACTAAAAGAAAGAAGTGATTTTGTGGCCTGACTTCCACGTTTTAGTACGTCCAATAATAATAATAATACATAATAATAATAATAATTAATAATAATAATAATAATAAATAATAAATAATAATAATAATAATAATAAATGATAACAATAATAATACTATTTATACATCCGCTAAATCCGCCTTTTCCATCTTTTCCGTTTAAAATATAGGAGGTTTATTGAAGCTTATTTCCGTGAAATCCGCTAAATCCGTAAAATCCGATGTTTAACCTCATGCATGTTGACCATGCGCATTTGGCATCATTCCTTTCGTTTTGGTGGATTTCCCGGGAAATTCCGGATATTGACTGGATATTGATGGTTTCACCCAGTTCTTTTCAGTTTAATAGTCCAGTAATTTTCAGTTTGATAGTTAGTGATATTCTTGTTACCATTCTCTCTCAAGCTATAACTGAAGAGGAAGAGGAAACGATCTCTCTCTCTCTGTCTGCTCATTGCAGTCAATGGCTGGATTCCAACAAAAATGGCAGGAATCGCTTCTTCGTGCGAACTTAAAAATGGCATTTAAAATCCTGCTTGATTCCCACACTATGTTATTTTTGCAGGAAACACTTACAGTATCTGTCATTAAAAGTAAATTAAAAGTGTAGCTATGGCAAGTATGCCTGCAAGTGTCGGGTTACAAAATCTGTCAACTCTTTTTTTTTGATGACATTTCGTGATATTTTCTCGAAAGCAATCAATTTCTTCTATTTTAAAATCAGCGATACGTGCTGTCTAACCGTTTTGAGGCAGATGTGCTTTGGCTGTGGACTATAACCACTTTCAACAACTGGATAGGAGGCATAATGGCTCTTTCGAGTACGGACATTTCTAAAGCTGCCCTGCTCGCTTTAATTTCCACCTTCACTATAGTGGGTAACCTCACAGTAAGCATCGTCCTCATAAAATATCGAAGGCTCCTTCTTAAAAATCGCCCAACGTATCAGTATATTTTGAATTTGGTATTTTCCGATTTGGTCGTTGGTCTTTTGACGATGCCGTTTGAATTTATCAGTGTTCTTCACAATGAATGGATCTTTGGACGAACTGTGTGCAAAATGATCGAATTCATTCAAATTGCCGCTTCAGGAACAACTGTTTTCAGTCAAGCGTTGATCGCATTCGATCGATACCGCAGTTTAGCTCGTCCATACCTGCCGAAGACGGAGACAAGATTTGTGAGGAAAATGATTCTGATGTCGTGGATCATCCCCGCCTTTGTCTCGAGTCCTTATCTATACATGTTTGAGATATCACATGTGGATTCCAAGATCCTCTGCAGTCCAAATGCCATTCCGATTAAGTGGCTGGATACAATTTACGAGGCATTGGAATTTGTAATTGGTATGTTTCTACCTTTCTTGGCTTTTTGTTGGTGCTATTTTCGCGTGGCCCGAATGTTTCGTGGGAGCCCATTGGTATCACCAGACAGCGTTTTTACCCGTCAGCTTTCTGTTACTTTCAAGAAAAAAAAACGAGTGACCCGAACCGCAGGCTTGGTTGCAGTGACTTTTACTGTGTGCTGGCTTCCGACCAGTATTATGAACTTCGTGCGAGTTGTGTCGGGTACAGACCGTGTCCACAGCGGACACCTTTTGCACCAAATAGCCATGTTTTGCGCATTTTTAAATGGGGCCATTAACCCGATTGTCTACTGTGCATTCGATAGGAACATTAAAGAAACATTGAGTCTTCGCCAACTAGCTATTTGCAAATTCGACGATGACATTAGAAATTCAAGAAAAGTATCCGGCAGAAAACGCACATCATCACCAAGTTACCATGATTGAAGTTGGAGATTAGATATCACTTGCAGAAATGAAATTTCGCCACAACCGTCAATCCTGAACACAAAATACAGCACCGATTTGGAGTTTCATCATGTAGACACTTATAAAATCATTTTGATATAAAAAAGAAGAACAATGGCTGGGCGTTGTGCACGACAGCTCAATACAAACAAACGGAGCAGGCGGTTCAAAACTATGGATCAATAAGTTCTGAAAAAACTATTTAAAATTTATTGCACAAAGTTTTCGTGCATCATTTACCTGTTGCCGGTAAAATTCGTTTTTACCTACAATCCTCGTCACATTAGTTGGCACGCAACTGATATCCTCTGCTCTCCCAATGTGGAGGGAATGATTGCACCTAAGAGGATTGTGTTCCACAAGCAATTTTGAGAGGTGTTAACAGAAATGGAATTTATTTCACAGGAAACCAATGTATAGATAGAACGGTGTCCTGGAGACTTTTGAACAACTGACGTTGTTTTCCGAGCAGAAATTTTAACGAGATAGGTTTTAAGCGTGTTACAGATTGCGTGACGCGGACACCTGCGTTTTATTTGTTTTTGTTGAAGGCTGGCCTGTACGTAGAGAAGCCGAATTTTGCTATGTTGTGTTCAGAGTGGCCCAAGTCCCAAGTCGAGTGGCCTGCAGAACAGACTGCTTCTGAAAGCGGTGTTCCGTCTACGAGAAAGAGAAGGGAACTTTAATTACTTGTAAGCGGCTCATGGAAGAGGCAGGAATTTCACAGAGAGAGGTGTCCGTAACAGCAATATCCCGGTTTTTGAACGATTTAAATGGAAAGTTGTCACTTGATTGATCACGCAATGTACACGTGGTGACATAATTATCGAGTCACCACAACGAGTCACCAAAATGTAATGGGTCTAAAGTGGTAAAACCGTAGTTCGTACTAAAATACAAGGGTGAAAATGGTGAGTTAATAAACCAGAGTTATAAGTTTCCCCCCTTTACTTGCGTCTTGGGACCTGTTTTCAAGTAATTTTCCATGTGGTGACGTTCTGAATTTCTTATTATTTTGTCTAAGGATAATTTGATTAGTGACTAGCGGTGAGTCGTGCACACGTTCACAAATAGATGGAACGTTTACCTTACTGAATACGAGACCATCCAGGGAATGGTAAGCATTTATTTCAATAGGTATCTATGACGTCACTGAGAAATCGTGTTTTGACAACTTATACAATAGGCGATGTCACCATTGTTTGCTTTAACTTAAAAACTAAATGTAAACATTAATTGTCTTCCTTTTTTTTCACGAAGTGTTCTTCTTTATGCTTGAAAAGTGTCTTAGACGAATCCAAATGTTATCAACACATAATAAAACAAAGGTCCACTCTATCGACTAACGTGAAATTAACATTTTTTAAAATCAATATTTCTTGTCGTACATTTTCTGAGAGGTTTTAAACCACCACGCTACTTCTAAAAATCATAGCAGACATTCGGCCCTATGTAAAATCCAGAAGATCCGGATGAGTGTAAAACACTGCGCTATTTATCTTTTTACTTCTAAACTCTGCACTGATGAAAATTATTCAGCAACAACGACCTTGAAGCTCGCGCGCGCAATTTTCCCGCTATTTCCCTGTTGCACACCACATACTCCAAATTCCTTTAAAACACAATCCTCGTCACACTATTTAGGACACTAGTGATGTCCTTAGCTCTCCCAATGTTGGGCTTGCGAGATGGTTCATTTAAATCATTGAATTCAACATTGGCGAGGAACGATCGTCCCAACTTAATTTGGCGAGGATTGTAGTTTAAAATTGGTGATCCTCATTTTACCTAGGTTGAGTGCGCACTCAGATGAATTGAAGAAAGCTTTGTTTTTTTGTCTAAATTGAGTCTGAATTACGCCTAGAGAAAAAATAGGGTGAGGTTAGGATTACGAGTTTGGAGGGCCCGAGTTTGAGTACCGGCGGTCAATACAGTCACGGTTCTTTGTTCAGTCACTTATTAGGGCCTCTTTATATGGTCTCGGTTACCCGAGATAGCCCTCCTCCCGAGACAACTTTACCGAGCGTCGATAGGAGAATTGCGTGACCGAGACAAAGTTGACCCTACTTAATTATGCATATATTTTAAGACGAATCTTCAAAAAATGCGTATCATCATTTGCCTTTCTTTGTTTCTTTCTAGTTCGTTCTTATTAAGTATAGTTGCGTTTTCACATTCAGCAAATGAACTGACAATCTTAACACAGCCGCAATTGTAGTTTAAATAAAAGGCTGTTTATAAATCGAAAGTTTCCGTTGACAGTGCTGAGAATTTTGGGGAAAAGACCTTTTCTTTCGAAAGTAAACTCTAAAAACATGTATAAGCTCCCAAATTGTTGCTTCTTTGATTTTGATTTTATATGTGCGCATTTAAGATTTTGATGTTTCGTCTCGGGTGGTCGAGGCAAACTGTTTACATGCGAAAAATTGTTTCACCTGCCAGGGTTACCCTACCTGCGAGGCGAGACAGGAGGCGAGTTGTCTCGCCCACCTCATGTAAACGGTTGATATAATTTTTTAAACAAATGGGTGGAAAAATATCTCGCCAAGAGTAACTCTGGGGGAGGGCTGTCTCGGGTACCCGAGACCATATAAACAGGCCCTCACTATGTTGTAATGTTGAAACTGAATGGGTAACTGTATGACAGAAACCGATAAGATGACACGAAACATTAAGAACATGTGTTGAGATGACTAAGACAGAGATTAAGGGAAGTTGTAGGTGTTTTCAGTCCTTTTTGGGGGGTTGATAGCTGCTTTAAACTAGGTCAATGAGGATCACCAATTTAACCTAGGTAATAACGGATTCAACCTGAGACCGGATTTGACTTACAACATAGCCACTGTAACACACTTAAGTTAGTCTACAATCGGTTGCATGACCAACCTCGTGCCCAGGGTCTCTCTTCTCTGCCTCCATTGTCGTTCAGAAAAAGACTCTGGTTCAGGCTGGTCACGTGGCACTCTTCGACAAACACTTTCCTACATGGGTTGTGATTTCGTTATATTTTGATCCCGCAACTGGGCGAAAGCGTATATATACGTACGTTTGACAAAGCATTTTTTTAATAAGTTATCTTTACCTTACAATGTAAGTAACAAAAAGGACAAAAGAGCTGATGTTATATTCCCGCAGGAGATGAATTCCCACAAAAGTGGTCAACCTAAAAACAAGAGCTTTTGTTGAGCTTTGTTGTGCAAGATTGCAACTTTAGGAATCATGTTGTTTACATTCGAAAGAAAAACCAAAATCAAAGAACAAAATAAAATACCTGTCCATGTTAGTATAGTTTTTTATTTTTTGCATAAAAATATAGTTCAATAAGCCAGTTCGGAGTTTCAAAAAACACATGCGCGCGTCGGGATAAAATCAAGCATATCTTAACAATACAAAGAGATTTTCAATGGAAATATCTGCAAGCAATTTCCATAACAAAAAACTGCTTGTTTCTATCCCGACGTGCGCACCTTTTTTTTTTTTTTTTTTTTTGAATCTCCGAATTGACCGCTAACATGGTCGCCATTGCTTTGTTTTGGAACACCAACATAGCCGCCGTGACGTCATGTGAAAACGCTCTATTAATCTTTAGTATCACCCAACTAGTGGACTAATGCAAATCCTGCATTTTGATTGGCTACGCTACTAGAGGACTATTGGTAATAGTCCTCGAATAGCGAAAAGCGTGACGTTTTCTTTCGTTTCGTCCTCAAGGGCCACGGGTCAATAGCCCATTCGTCATCGG
This sequence comes from Montipora foliosa, assembly GCF_036669935.1. Taxonomy (NCBI): domain Eukaryota; kingdom Metazoa; phylum Cnidaria; class Anthozoa; order Scleractinia; family Acroporidae; genus Montipora; species Montipora foliosa. Next base: position 17,584 of record NW_027179450.1, on the reverse strand, counting down.
CTCATAGACTATTGACCCGTAGCCCTTGCGGGCTACGGGTCTAATTGTTAATTATATCTGTACGCAACAATACAAACCAATGTAAGTAAATATTTTTCCGCACCGAAAATTAAATTGGAAATGGTCGTAATCAGCTTATATGAATTTGGCAATTTTACGCTAAAAACGAAAATTTCGCAAAAATAGCGAGTCCTACTAGTAGTTGGGGACTTATCTTCTTCTTTTGAGATTTTACACTCTTTGCAAAAAAATTGCAATTTTTACAGTTGCGTGCAAACCTAAACAAACGTGGAGACAATTTTCTGAGCACTATTGCGGCAATGTTTAAGGTACTCGGTGACTTGTTAGTAGCTGATGTATCATTGCTTAATACTCAGTATTTGTTTGCTTATGCGTACCCACTTTTATGAATTATTAGCTCATGTAATTGTTTCTTGTAAACCGCGTTAACGGGATTTGTGTTAGGATTAGTAACATGGGCCCTCTTTCGCGGCACAAAAAAACGCAGAGGGTGAGGATTGCCTCCCCTTCGTGGTCCCGATTGTTACAGGGTTCCTTTTGCCAACTTTTGTAGAATCAGCTTCCACTAAACGCGAGTTTCAATTCGTCGGTCTCTGGCTCTGACGATTTATCCATTTCACTGGATACCAACAATAGCGACGATATCCTCGAGACTTTAAAACCATTTACCAACAACGTAACCCTAGGAAGCTTAAATATCAACAGTCTGGCTGGAAAATTCAGCCGGCTTCTTGAATGGGTCGAAGCTTTTGACATTTTGTATATTCACGAAACAAACAATAGATAGGACATTCCCGGACTCCCAGTTTGCAATAAAAGGTTATAATGTTTATCGCAGAAAGAAAGAAAGGTGGCAGAGGAATTATATTGTATATTCGAAAGGCGATACCTTCTTAACAGATACGAATGAAATGCTCCAATGTGGAGTGTATTCTTGTCGATATCCAAGGGGGTAAACCGTATATCTCGTTATTATGCGCCTGCAAACTACCATCAGTAACCAATGCAAATTTCACCCCAAAAAAATGCATATCCTCCGAGACGCAGCGATGTCAATTGGGGCATATGTGGTTTGTTTGGGTGACCTGAACTGCGTTATTCTCCACGCGTTATATAATGGCAAAGAGAGACGTGCTTGGTTAGATACACTACGAAAACCACCGATCTGTGGAATGGGACCGAATTACCGAGTCACTGCCCCGCCCACCTTCGTTTTAGACCTTATTCACGATAGCCGCCATGTTGGATTTGCTATTATCATGCAAATTAGCTACACACTTCTGAGGGGGCAAACAACACAAGTTCGAGAGGTTATAACGAACATCTTAGCCACACAGGTAATTTGTTTCATGTTCATTGAATGTTTATCACCTAAGTAGTAAAATACAATGCTCACATAAGTTACTTCGATTTTTTTAGATGAAAAATTACCAGATAACGAAGTAAAAAGTCAAAAATGTCGGAGGCAATCAAAAGATATAAAATTTTTATAAAAGGTACTTAATTCTAAATTCTAAAATGTACTTTTAGCAATGTTTATTCAATATTTCGACGAAACAATTTTCCGCAATTTGCCTTTATTCCAATGTTTGCCCCCCAGCATAACACATGGCTAATTTGCATTGACAATTTGAAAACCAACATGACGGCTATCGTGAATACGGGCTATTAAACATTTGGATGAAATTCCCTTCCCACGGGCTTAAGGTGTGCTATAATGACCACAACAATGAAAAAACACGTTTTCAAAACTTATCTATCTCGGAGCCTGGAACAGGCTATTTCTTCAGGCGATGTTTTCCTAGACATTAATTTTCCCTTGAAGATCTCAATGTAAAGATAACAACTCAAAGACTCTACGCTTGATTGCAACCAATTTTTGACAGTAGCTAGGTAAACCTATTTCTAACAAACCTATTTTAGGGAATTCTAAAATTCTAAACAGCTTTTTCCATAAAAGCCTTTTCCGTGCGGATGCGCGCTTTCGATCATACTCTGTAACTTTTGAATGCGATCGAATCAAGGAAAGCCCCGATGGTATTTTTTTAAGTAACTGAAAGAAATAAATTGCAGAAATATGAAATTCCCGTTGGGTTGGTATTTGTTCCTTCGCGTTTTAACCTCAAAACCAACGAAGTATTTTCTTGAATAGTAAATGAAATATTCCATTAGCAACATTTAATATACGAGTTGGGATATCTGCGCCGTAATCGGAAAGCGCTTCATCCGTTTCACTGAAGACACCTCTGAATGTACACGCTAACCTTAAAGTGCTACTATGACCAAAAGATTATTCTTTATTTTTCTGTGGATTTGAAAACAAGGTTTACTATAAACAGAAAGTGACCCAAGTTTTAAGCCTTGATTTCAAAAAGACACCTGTTTATTTTAACTGGAATTTTCCTATTTAATGGTCCGCCATAAGTAACTTTAAAATCTCGAGAGAGCTGGATCGAAAAAAAAAATGACGTCAAAGACTCAATAGTTTAAAGTGCCCCTGTGATCAAAAAAACCACTTCTTTTTTTCCTTCAGATTTTCAAAGTGTGTTTGCTTAAGACCTGACTGGCAAAATTTTGAGCTTTGATTTTTATCCAAAGGCCGTTTACTTTGAGTGTAAGTTTTCGATTTCACGGTCCGCCATTACTCACGTTCAAAACTGACCGATTGGACCTCAGAGGGTTGGATCCAGGGAAAAGTGACGTCAGAGGCTCACTAGCTTAAAATTTCAGCGTGTGAACGCAGCTTATTATATATGCAAAGCGTGAGTTTAAAAGTCTGAAAGCCCAAAACCCCCGTGCTGCATATTAATTCTGCGGCGTACACACGTATTGCATTCTTAAACTAGTGAGCCTTTGACGTCATTTTCTCCTCGATCCAGCTCTCTCAAGAACATAATGTTAGTAATGGCGGACCATTAAATAGGAAAATTACAGTTAAAATAAAGAGGTGTCTTTTTGAAATCAAGGCTTAAAACGTGGGTCACTTAGTGTTTTGTTAAGATAGTTTTGAAATCCAAAGAAAAATATGAATTGATTTTTTGGTCAGGGGCACTTTAAAATTACAATGCGTTTGCGCGCAACTGAATTAATATGCAGCACGGGAGTTTCGGGCTTTCAGACTTTTAACTCGTGTTTTTTCTTATATAATAAGCTGCGTTCACAAGCCAAAACTTTAAGCAAATGAGTAAATGACGTCACTTTTCAAGAAACAAGAAACTAAATCAAGTAAAGGGGTTAAAAAAATAATTGAACATGAAAATTATTCGTTACTAAAAAATAAGAATAATAAATAAGAAAAAATCCCTACACGAAAGCTTCGTCCTTAAAAAAAAAGGGAAAGAGCAGCTCCAAAACCCAAAGAAATCCCAAGCAAAATGAAACACAGGTGTATAAAATGAGACAAATCTAAACAACCCGAAGGCAAAAAAAAGCTGACTGCGACATCATTAGGGTCGTAAATGGCTGCGAATCTTCAGGGGTAGAGCGCAGGCGAAAAAACAACATCAAAACCATGGACAAACTAACGCGATCAAAACTGCAAAGTCAATCAAGCAAAAATGGAAATAACACTTACCAAAAACACACTTACCAGGTGTATAATATGATTACTGAAGCAAAATTATAGTTTAGAATAAAGAAAAAAAAAAGAATATCTGGTTACTTACACGGAAGAAAAAGCTGGCAAAATTTTCCCTTCTCTCAAAAAATTTGCAAAGTCTCCAGTAAACGTCAGCTGTGCTTACGACAAAAGAATTCAAATACGACCCAAACTGCACTTATGGCCTGGGCACGAGATATGAGAAGGACTCGATCTGGGAACCAGTATGACAGGGAAAATGCCCAATGCAATAAAATTCTACTACGAAATGGGGATTAGGAAGCAAAAGAAGGGGCAATGGCCCAGAAAAACATGGAAGCCCATCTGAGATTGAGTTGCTTCTGATACAGGTTAAACTGCAGGAGTACAATCATTCTTTCTTCTTAACCAGGAAAAAATCCCATCACATGCGGTATAAATCATTCGTTCTATTGGATGGATCCAGGCAAAAAACCCATTTTTATGTGTATAAATCACGCGTTCTTTTAAAAGGATCCACGAAAAAATCCCATCAGGTAAATAAATCATTCGTTCTTTTGATGGATCCAGGAAAAAATCCCATTATGTGTATAAATCATTCCTTCGTTTGGATGGATCCAGGAAAAAATCCCATCAGATGAATAAATCATTCGTTCTTTTCATGTATCCAGGAAAAAAAAAACCCATCAGGTTTATGAATCATTCGTTCTTTATGGTGGTTCCAAGGAAAAAGGCCATGAGGTGTCAATTCACAGAAACTGAAAAATGAAATATCCATATCCAAACAAATAAAAACATAAATAAATAAATAAACATTATATTATATTATATAAGAAAACCTTTTGAAATAGCAAGTTCAGAACCTGCGGGATCATAATAATAATAATAATAATAATAACAAAGCTGATGACCATGTATGGCCATAACATGTGGATGACGTAGATTGCACATATGGCCACTAAAATATGCCCTTTCATTCTCTATAAATTTAAACTTTCCAGACCTTATAGAAACCAGCCAATGATAACAAACGTTATAATTAGTGGATACGAGGAAAAGCAAACGGGCTCCATTTTACAACATGGTCTTCCCTGCCGGGGGCATAAAGAAAACCGTCATTAAGCAGCGCTCACACTACTCTGGGACCAGGCTCCGCAGTTGAGGCCATAGAGGAAAAAAGGAGCGATTCAGTTGCTTCACTCGTTCCTTATCCCTTTTACCCTAACGAGGGGCGTGGTTCCGGGCTACGTTTACACGAACGCGATTCATTTATAAACGCATCGTTTTCGATGCGGTTACGCCTTTTGTTTACACGATAGCGATCGAGACCGTTGGAGAAACCGAGTCGATTTGAAAACGATACCGAAAGTGAAGCGTTTTCAAATCGATACGGTTTGATCTGTTGTGTAAACAGCGAAACCGCAGTGATTTGAATACGGTGACTATTTTGGAGCGAAATTTGCATTATTCTATTTAAAATGGTGAATTTAGTCCGTAGTGCAGCGCTCGCTTGTACAATCAAGACTTCGATTTTCTGACAAAAACGGTTCCGTGTTAACACTTCGATTTTGATGCGGTTTCGAAGACGTAAAGCCGTATCGATGTGAAACCACGTTCGTGTAAACGCTGCAGTTATAATCTGAGTTTGCCCTGATTTTGAATTTTCGAGTCTGAGATACATTATAGTTTATTGCAGTAACTGGCGTTGGTTGCGAAATTGGACATTCTTTTACAGAAAATTTGTTTTAATCATTTGTTAGTTGCGTCTAATCCAGCCGATTTTATGAATATTTGCCAAAGTTAAAATTTAAAAGAAAAGCACTAATGCGCTTTCCTGGTTGGCTTTGCTTTTGTTGTCAGTGTTACATATGCTGATAGAGTTAAAATGTAATTAAACCTCCAAACATAAAAAAAAAGATATCCTCAGTACGTTGTGCTCAAGTTTACGCTTTGTTTGCTTTTCCTCTTATGTAAATTGTTAAGGTGGTCCTCATTTTGAATTTCCGAATTTGAGATCACACAATGTTTTATTGGAGTAACTGAAGTTTTCTTTATCAAATTGTTTTAATCTTTCGTTAATACTGGACATAATCACCCGATTTTAGCCCTGATATTTTGCCGAAGTTGACATGAAATGAAAGAAAGCACCATTGCGCTCTGCTGATTGGCGTTGTTTTTATTCTCAGCCTTTCATATGGTGTTGTTGGTTAAATTGTAAACAAAGAAAGAAATATATGCTGCGTGTTTTACAACGTCAAAGTTATTCTTTAGTAAACTTATCCTTCAAGTTATGTTTCAGGGGTCGTTCACTATTCATAAGAGGAGGGCTGGAATAATTTATGGAGGTGTGTGATCCCCGTCGGGGATCATCCCCCTAGCTGGCAGCGAGTAGGCACCAGGGGACTACATAATCCCCTGGGGTAAGAAGAATTTATTCATCGTCTCTCATTAGGTGTTTGTATCACTGAGTTTGAGTTGTCGCATCGAGCGAAAAAGCAGGCTGGTTGGTAGACGGGCGAAAGAAAAAGCGAGAGCCCTGGAAAAGACCTATCCAGGACTGGAGTGAGTGGAGCAGTCTTTGCTCAGATTTTTTTTTTTTTCAAGTGCCCACCTTTTCTCACCTCCCGCCTACCAACATGATCTCTTCTCTAAATTAACGCTTATCGTTAATTCGCAATTTGAATTTACTGTTATCGTTAATTTAGTACACTGTGACCCTGGACTTGCGGTAGGAGAGAAAATAAGGAAAATAAAAGATCATATCCGTGGATTGGATGATTTTCTGCTCGATAGAAACCGCTTCTTTCCGATAGACCACTAAATATCACGTCACAGCGCTCTCAGAAAAATATTTTAAGTCTCCCATAGAATATCGCTATTGAAGAGTAGGCCTAAGCTAGATTTATTAGGCCAAAGCTTTGATTTTAAAATGTTCAACTTTGTCTGGAATTTTTGAATTGTTTAATATTATTTGTTGCCGAGTGAAAATACCGCATGATCAAGTAGTGTTTAAAATATTGTCTTTGAGCAGCTAGCGGTGTGGTGGTTAGGTGACGGGTTAATAAACATCTCCAGGTTGGAGTCCTATGTCCATACATTTGGGTTGTCATTTAAATTAAAAGATATATGACCATTTCTTATAATCCATATTAAGCTTTCAGTCTTCTAAATGAACGATAATGGTAAATTTAGAGCAAATTACGAATTTAGGGGCACCCAACAAATCTGTTCCTCACATTATCTGTTCCCCAAAGGAATCTTGCTGGCTGGCAAAAATGTAGGTGTTTCGATGAGCTGGCTGGGAAATTTATTATTGATAGAGGTTTTTCCTGGGAATTACTGACTTTTTCTAGCATTTCAACCCGAGCTGACTGTAGAAACTCTGAAGACTGAGGACGACTCAAAGAAAAAAAAAAAAAAAAAAAGGAACCCCTTTCCTCTCCCAGAGAGTAGTCACAGGCATACGACGGCTGGTCAGAGTGATTGTGCTTGCCGAAAAAAACCTGTTTTGTCCCGGTTTTGTCGCTTTTGTTAGGTCGTTTTGGATCGAGGGATTTGAAAGTGCGCGGAATTCCTGGCTGGGAAATAAATTTGATCAGCTGGCTGGGAAACCAACCAATTTTATCTAGCTGGCTGGGAAATTTCTTGTGTCTTGCTGGGAAAAAGGAACAGATGATGTTTTCCCAGCAACACTGAAAAACACCTGAAAATGCCTTAATAACATTTATTTTCATTAACTGGGGTATAATAATACATTTTACAACAAATTGGTCGTTGGGTGCCCCTGCGAATTAACGATAATCGGTTAATTCGAGCTAGAGAATGGGTTGCGCCTACTGACCCGCTTCTAGTGTCTCCTCATATAGTAGACTGCCATTTATTTAGGATATTTAGCCTGACGTCGAGGCTTGGAAGAATAAAGAAGAGGTTAAATTCCTTTGTTCCTAATTTATAATGGCAATGTTTTCCCCTAATTCTATAAGTATTTTTTAATGCTTGTTCAACGTTGTTATCTCGTTCATTCATTATGTTTCAGTCACTTGTCAAGGATTGAAGTCAGAACGTGGGACAGTTTTCTCGGCCGGTATTTTCAGTTCAAAGTTAATCTAAAAGAGTTTACTGTCTAGCGTCATTCTATTGTGAAACCTAACCTAATATTTAAGCGAGCGTGGTTACGTAGCTCTCAAGGGGACTGAGGGCTAATCCCACAATCTGGACAGCCCTCACTGCACCGGAATATACCCCATTCCTCTCGTATTCCGATGACCGTTGTTGTTGTCCTTATGTCCAGCATAGTTTCCACATGTATTATCGCACAAGACGGAACCAAACCCTTTATTAAAGGAGTCGCACGTCTTGCAGTTGTTTTCGTTGTTAGCGACAAAACCAATTCTAACCCTGCGCCAAGTTGACGGGACAGCGTTGATCCCTTCCTTGTTACAGTGTGGTTGCAAGGAGGCGGTACCCCCAACAAGGGACATCCACGTGCCGCGACCGAGATGGATGGCTCAGTAACTTCCATCCGCGATCAATGAGTACAGGGATGACGCCTGCTTGTTAATTACAATTTAATTTAATTTAATTTAACATAATTTATATAGCGCTGACTCCACTAATTGACCAAAGCGCTTTACAATTCATAATAATTATTAAAAAAATTAAAAAGATCCCACTAGTAATAAAATATGAATAAATTAAAAACCTATTTACAGTCTTCTTTATAAAAATATCACAATAAATCCTATTCTAAATTATCAAAAAGTTAAACATTATATGCTTTTTTAAAAAGATCAGTCTTTAAATGTTTCTTGAATAAATTAATTGTCTCTAGACTTCTAAGATCTAATGGCAGCTCGTTCCAGAGTTTAGGTGCAGCAACGGAAAAGGCCCTGTCTCCGTATGTTTTAAGTCTTGACTTCGGAACTGCCAGAAGTTTTTGATCGGTAGAGCGTAACGTACGTGAACATGTACGATAACTAAGTAATTCCGTGATATATAATGGTGCCATACCATTTAGCGCCTTATAAACTAACAATAAAACTTTAAAAAGAATCCGAAAGTGAACAGGTAACCAATGCAGTTGAATCAATACAGGGGTGATATGATCAAATTTCTTGGTTAAAGTAACGATACGAGCAGCCGTGTTTTGCACAGACTGCAAACTACTTATCATATGCTTAGGGAGGCCATATAATAAAGAGTTACAATAATCTAGTTTTGAACTAACAAACGCCTGCACAAGAATTTCCGTAGTTTCCTCAGTGAGGTACTTCCGAATTTTAGAAATGTTCCTTAAGTGGTAGTACGACGTTTTTTACAACAAATCTAATGTCGTTGTTTATCTTCATTCCGAGGCAGATCTTTGAGAAATTTGTGCTCCAGTAACTTGGCAGCTTGGTTTGCGCTTTATCAAACCCGTGCCGCCAGTGAGGTTGAAGGCTACCTGGTTAGCTTCTAAAATGAAAGACGGAAAAAATTCATGTTTCGGACAATCGCATAAAGAAACAAGTGAACAATCAAGGGAGTAAAACCTACGGTGCTGGACGAAAAACCTTGCGACAGAACGGGCCACTCATCTTATTGTTCCTATTGTAACTTCTCAGTCCTTTACCTTTCCTAAACTTTGTGCCTCTTATCGTTTCATATTGCTTCTTTGTCCTCTCCGACCCCACCCCCTAACAGTGTTGAAGATCGTACCAAGCGGCATTAAACGGAATGGGAGTGAGAAAATTTGCTGCCACGTGTAAATGAAAATTTCTCCAGCCCCCAGACGTTTGTCCCAAGGAAGCATACCTTTATGCCATCAATCTTCATGACTGGAGTCCACCCTCCATTTCCACATCCAAAGTTTTCCATGTGACAGTGCACGGGGATCTTTTCTGTTCCAAACAGCAGTGTATATGCGCCACTCTCAAGCGACCTGAAACACATGAAAAGGACTGTTACGGAAGAATCGTCTTTGAGTTACTAAATTGCAAAAAGAGGCCTCTTAACACAGTTGTATCAGTTCAGGGTCAATTCAGTTTCTTTGGAGCTAGTTAATTTCGAGACTTGCAGCCAACTTACGGATTTTTGTCGTATAGTCCCTTACAAGAAGTGGCTGTAAAGAGAAAGCGAGAGCGTGATGAACTGAAATCGTAAATACCAAACATTTATTGCTCCATTGAACTGTGTGGGAACTTAGCTTACCTGTTGGCACATATGTTTCTTTGAGCTCTGCAAGAAGATGTTTCATTCCCTATTCAAAGGCCTTGACGCCGTCTAAAAGCAGGATGTGGAGAAAGAAAGGGTAAAACAAGAAACATTAAAGATACATTAATTATTATGGTTCCTCACTACAACTGAACAGTGTGAGACTGACTCAGCATACCTGGTGGCATACATCTTTCTTTGAGCTCTGCAACTGTATTATTAACATACTCTTCAAGGGTCTCTATAGCCTCTAAAAGCAAGATGTGAAGAAAGAGAGGCAAGACATGGGTTGTT
>NW_027179450.1:0-2500 GCF_036669935.1 Montipora foliosa | reverse complement strand
ATCGCGAGGTCACGGGTTTAAACCCAGTTGATCATGAAGTCCTTAATTTTTCAGGCGTCTCTACGCAATTGCTTGAATTGCGTCCATAACTGCGAGGATCATAGCTTTACTTGATACGTCACAGAATAGGAACTCGCCAAGATCGTCATTTGAGCATGCGTGAAATCCCCAACCACGTGCACGCGTTCACGCGCGCATGTACCTCTGCTTGAGTAAGCGAAGAAATCGAATCAATTTGGAACGAGAGTTTGTCTTTGAAGGTTCAAAATAAATGTATGCTGTTAATGCTAAACAAGCACCGCCGAATATTTTAGATCTCTTTTGTATAACATCAAGTATACATAGGTATTCTACTCGTTCATCAACATCTCAAAATTCTTATACAAAGCACTGTAGAATTGACTTTCAAAAAAGCGCTTTTTCAAGTATTGGCTCAAGAGTTTGAAATAGTATTACAATGCCAAATAATAGTTTCAAGAATAAGATTAGAAATATACCATTCGTCCCATTAATAACTAAAGATGACTACATTGAAATTGATAAAATCATATCAAAACTAAAGAAATAATACCGTCCATGATTTTTTTTTAACCTTCCATTGGTCTCCAAATAATTTGCAGCTTTTTAACGGATCGGTAAAAGTTTCGAAAAGATGATACGTCCACAAAATTTTGACGAAAAAAGAGTTTGCAAAGTTGGGAAGCCATGTTTCTTTACTTTCCGCATTGGAGAGACGCGCATCGGTCGCGCGAACTTTTAGGGCCCACAGACGGATTTTTCGCGCGTTGCTAAGGAAGTAAAATGTTACTTTCGGTGACTGCCATCATCATATCGTGAGCTGGCCAGAAAACCCCCTCACAAGCACAAATCACCACACAGACTACAATGCAGCAGAGGTTTTTCCTCGCCCTTCCACGCTCTCGTTTTCAGATCAACTGCGCTTGCGTAAACGAACTTACTTCCGGTTTGAGAAAAAGCTAAATTTCCGGCGGTCTTTAAATTGATTATATATATATATATATATATATATATATATATATATATATATATATATATATATACACACATATACATATACATATACATATACATATACATATACATATATATATGACTTTACACAAGTTTAGGTTTCACGAGTAACCATCGTTTAATGCTACAGAACTGTTTCGTATGGTACAAGTACCACACTCATCAGGCAATTTTAAGAGTTCAGTCGTTAAAATTGCCTAATGAGTGTGGTACTTGTACCATACGAAACAGTTCTGTAGCATTAAACGATGGTTACTCGTAAAACCTAAACTTGTGTAAAGTCATAGTTATTGCTCCTCAATCAATTATCCTTTCGTGTTACAAGTCCTGAGACTATGACTTGAGCTTCGGAAGACCCCTCTATCTGTTTAGCGAGATCAACAATAGCTTCTGCAACTTCTTTAGATGTTTTGCCGTTTTTAGCCTTCAGATCGTTTGTACCTACATGTAGCACCACTTCATCAGGCTGGAGCTCTAAATTAGGCTTTAAGTAATCCCTCATGGCTTTGGTTGTGGCTCCAGAAAATGACTTTACCACCACTCGGTGCCCTACTGCTTTCGCTAATTTCTTACCGTGAATATCCTTGACCATGGAGTCCCCAATCAATAGGGTTGTAAACTTACTGCTGGCACTCCTCTCTCTGCCGACCTCACCGCGTAAATCATCGTTAGCAGAAGTTTCGCTTGGTTCACTAGGATTACTGCGAGACGACCTATATGACGCCCGTTGATGGTTTTGCCGTCGCCGGATGATTTTGTGTGTTGCTGCCTCTGTCTCTTTTGGATCATCTTGTGCATCACTAAGGATCTCAAACCTGTTACGCGTCACGATATTATTCTGAGTTGACATTTTACGTTGGTTGCGTTTATTACACCCAACATTCGTGCCCGAGTTTTTCACTTGATAAAAACACTCGTTCGTCTCTTGCTGGTGATGGGAGTCTTCTTCGTTCTTTTCTCGTAAAATAAGCCTTAATGCAAGCCTTAGTGAGTCAGTTTCTGTTCCAATGATACAGCACGATTTTCGAGAGACAAACATTTCTCCTCAAGTTCTTCGATAACTCTCTCTTTTTTGCATATAGATGATTCCAGTTTCTCACACCTCCCTTTGTATTCACAAAGTTCGGCGTTAACAGCAAATTCCTCTCGATTTTGGCAATTTATCGAGAGCAGATTAGAGTTGGCTTCTACCTTTTTCTGTAGAATAAGGAGGTCAAGTTTTATACCTTCCATTTCAGCAACTAATTCAGTATTAGATCTCTCTTGACTGGAAAATACTGGTCCCGCTTCGGCTACCCTTGGTTGATTAGCATAAATGTCGTTGGCTTCAAACAACAATGGATTTACTTGTTCGACCGTTGAAGAGACATTCGAGCCCGTTGAATCGGTTCTCCCTGCGTTGTCTCGAACAAGTTTGGTCAAGCTGCCTTTTAAAACGGGTCCATCTCGCCCCTGGAAGGCGAGTGTG
>NW_027179449.1:15000-29113 GCF_036669935.1 Montipora foliosa | reverse complement strand
CTGAGACTGGTGCTTACAAGCAGGAAACTTCTCAACTTTATATGCTTACTGTTTCGTCTAAGTATATGGCTTTGCGTCAAAGATATGAATGAGTGACTGCATCTCTAAATTAACATGTTAATGGTAATTCGATTGCCCGTCTTTTTAAATAATTCTCCCTTGGCAAAATTTCGTAAGCAACCCAATCGTAGCTTCTTCCAAGGTAATACCCTTCCTGAACGCACCCTCACCCTTGAAATTGAGGAAGCCATACTGTTATAAAAATGTATGGGACAACCCGATAAACACGTATCTGATTAGGTCAAGTAAGACAAATTTTATGTTTCGCTGTTAATGAAATTTCATTACGCGTATTTCAATGTTTAACGGTATTCTCACGTGTCATTCAAACGTTTTCCTGAAGAACAAGATATTTTGAAGACCTATATGAGCAGACATTGTTTTAACCTTTGTAGATCTCTCATGAAACCTGCTCTGCGTTTTCAACCAGCGAGGAGCATTAGCTTTTTAAAACCCCCATTTTTGTTTAACAATTGTTCCATGGGGATTAACCTTACAACCGAGGACAAAATCTGTAACGCCCGAGGTGTTAGAATTGTGGTACATAGATGTTCCGCACAGTAGTTGATTTGAATTATTAAATGTATACATTTTTAATGCCGTTGGTCTGTTGCAAGGGCATGAAACGTCAACGTACAGTATGCACAGGTACACTGTGGAAGGTCTTTTTTTTCAAACCTTCAAGGGCTTTACCACAGGCAGTGCGACTGGGGGGGATCCTCAGTTTTTTTACAAAAAATTTGATGGCTGTCCATCCACGTTGCTTAGTTGCCTGCCTTGTGACTTTTGCGGATGCCAATTCGTCGAGCGACAAGCAGGGTCGGGGTTGGGACACACAAAAAAAGGGGTCCCGTGAGGTACAAAACGAAGATGGAGAGTAATGTTACCTCCCCAGTTGACGATCAGCACGTGCCGCTTTTCCTCAGGAGTGCCACGGTCTTTTCTGGTGGTTCCCACCAGGTGCACTGAAACACGAAGAACGGAAAGAACAATGGATTGAATTGACGAAAACAATGATCTTGTAGTCAATAAGCTGTACAGTAATTACAACGCACGTTTAAGTCAACTTGAGCTTTTCTCTAGCCAAACACTAGTTTTAATCACTTTCTTTTGGTCTAAACAAGGAGCCGTTTACCAACTACTCGATGTGGGGTCAGGACTGTCTAAAACCAGTTGTTCGAGGACACCCATAAGTTTTGATTCAATAAAACATAACAGTTCTGTATGAAGGCGATCCATAGGTTATTTCCATTTTGTGAGGTCCGTGTTGAACATCTGAAAGAAATTGTAGTAGTGACCTTCCGTTGTGTGGGTTGGCTATAACGTATGCTTTTTCTTTGGTGACGTTTTTAACACACGGAGATGTCTGTCCTTATAATGCCCTAGTATTCACATAATAGGAGAAATGTCTCTTTAGTATTCACCTCAAAAGCCATCGTGGGTGTTAATGTAAGCGTATAAACTAAGGATTTTTGCCCTTTTTTTTCCACACAATCTTTACTAGAGCCTTACTTTTGCTTACTCCTCGCGGTTCTGTAGCACTTTGTTTGATAGACTTGCTTTGTTTAAACCTTTGGAGGAATCAGGACCTAAAATAACGCATTCAAGTTATTTAAACAGAGCCATAATATATTCGTCATAATAAGTTCTAAGACAGAGAGGGTTTGGGGTCTCTGTTAGCTAAATTATTTGCTTTAGTTTTATGGGTTAAAACTTCTTAAATAAAACAAAAAAAACAAAAATTGCGTGATTGCGATGATCAAAGGAGGAGTGGTAGAAGGATGAAGCCTTAATTTCCAATAAAAATTTATCAAAACCTCGAAGATTTTAATCGTGTTTGTTGGTTTTTAGGCTAATGTGCCGGGCCAGATTTAACTGTAGTTTTTATTAACTTACGTTATGTTGGGAAGTCGGCGTCTGGCTCTAGAGCTTCCTCTTTCCATTTGAGCTTACCCGGGGACCTGTAATTGGAAGTGGTCCAAGATGTCTAGGACATGTGGGCTATATTCAGCCTTGCCATTATTTTGCCAGGCAGTGGAAAAATACATATTTTGTCGTAAAGGTCATACAGGGACTGTTGTTTGCATTACATAGTTAATTTGCTCAAGCAAGTTGTTTTGATTTCCACCATGTTCGAACTATTTATTGAGCAGTTATTGTGTAAATCTTTTGTCAGTAGCTTGACCTTGACTGTTGTGTGTGTCGTTTTTGGCATACGCCAATGTGGCATCATCCTCATCTGAACGGCGACGGACGACCTGGAATACACAAGGTTTTGGCTCCAGGAATGCTTATCAATTTGTACCCGTTGCGCAATAACACATCCATCTAAAACTAACTTGCTTAAAGTGGGGTCAATCCAGTTTCAAAGCTTTCAAGTAACGTTCTAATTAGAAGGTTTGGCACCTACAACATGTATCACGTAACACAATGTGATGGTGACCATAGGGACACATCGATTATAGATGAGGTAATTATTGTTATGTATTTAGTTACCTTTGGCACAACGGGGAAAGCAAAAGTGAGGTCATTATTGTGATGTATTTAGTTTACCCTTGGTCAACGGGAAAGCCCAGCAAATACACCCAATATTTTGGCTTTAATTGGTCGAATATCATCAAAAAAAACGGTGCTGAACCCCATTTTTTATTACTGGCTGGAAAAGTGATCAGAAGGCCTAAGACCAAAACTTTCTGCAAAGTTTAAAAATTCTGGACAGCGGATTCAGAGCCACGGATTGTCTGATTCTGCGGTACAAAATTTTTCTTAACCTTCGCAGATAATTTCATCTTGGGCCTTCTGATCACTTTCCGGCAACAAAAAATGAGGGGGTCACCGAGTTTGGTTTGTTTGACGAGATGAGTAAATAAAGCCAATATATATGGTGTTTTTTGCTGAGGTTCCCTGTTTGCCAAGGTCACTTATTGACGACACAATCATGACCGTGTCTTGTTCAAGAATAATTGGTGTTTCATATGGCACCATAACATTGCTGTTGACCTGATTACATCACTGTAGTGGCAACCTTCTAAGGAGAGTGCTGACACTGTTTAGAGCCACCACAATGAGGTTGAAATAATTTCTTTTTCCGTGAATAGTATACTAATAAATAACCATGATGACTTTTTCCACCAATCATAAACAGTGTTTTTGTAGCACCGTGACTTAATTTCTTTTCTTACCATTATCCTCTGCAGGAAAATCTGGTACAGAACACCTTTAAATTGTTTATCATCACATAGTCAATTATGACAGAATGAGTGCGTATTCACCTTCGGCACTTTAGGTCTAATTAATTAACCCCTCCACACACCCACAATCGATATGGACTGTAGGCGACCATTGCCTGGCTGAGAACTTATGATTCCAGTGGAAGGAATATTAAAATGTTGTATGATCTTAGAAACAAAGAATCTTACCCTTTTAATCATCGACTTTATTCGGTTTTTGAAAAGAAATTTACCTGTTGACAGATATGATCGAGTTTGATAAATTGTTGTTTCATTTTCATTATTCAACCGGTGTCCTCATCTGATCATATCAACGTCTAATAATATGGGTAGTCATGACTTACATTGACTTTCTATGGTATCCTCGTTCCCGTTGTTCTCTTCTTCCGAGGAGGATTCTGAAAGAACGAAATGCAATCATGAATACCTAGTATTTATCAGTAAGTGAACTCTCTGAAAATACTCCCAATGTCAAAGCAAAATCTTCTCAATCCAGCTTTAAATAAAGTTCTAATTCTTATGTATTACTACCGTAAAGTTGCTCCACTGAACAAAAGCTTTTCCCTCATCAGATCATTAGAACCAGCTCCACAATTCACTTTAACTCTTCCTAAGTTTACCTTACTTAAATTAGTGTCTTCATGTCGTGGTATAATAGGAGAAATGTCTCTTCATTCACTCAAAAGCATTCGGGGTGTAATGTAAGTGTATGAACTAAGAATTTTTGCCTTTTTTTCCACACAATCTTTACTTAGCTTACTTTTCTTACTCCTCGGTTCTGTAGCATTTGCTGAGACTTTCTTTTTACCTTTGGAGAAATCAGGACCTAAAATACGCATGTCAAGTTATTAAAAGAGCCATAATATATTTCGTCATAATAAGTCTAAGACTATGTACTTATTGACTGAGTTGAGGTCGGGCAGGAAGAGAAAATATTTGGCGCGAGGTCTTGGCGTACGGACCGAGCGCAGCGAGATCTGTGCGCCATGACCGAGGGCCAAATATTTTCCTGTCCGGCCAGACCTAAACTCAGTCAATAAGCATTTTATCATATGGGCTCTTTACACTATTTAAGAGCACTCAGAAGATGAAGTTAGGGCAAAATAAAAAAAAAAATCTGCCCAGAAAGTTTATCGAATATACTGTTTGCACTTGCTTTTCTGGCTGTAAATTACTTGGATGTTTAAAAGCGACGAAATCCCCTAAAATTGCACCGCACGGAGCAGTACGTGCTCCTAGCAGGGACGGCTTTTTCCGGCCCTGGGGCCCGTTTCTCGAAAGTCCCGAAAACTTTCCGGGCCCGAAAAGCCATTTGTGAACCTGCCAACCGCTTGTTGAGGAAAGCCGATCTTTTAACATGTTTTCAAGATAACAAAATGCAAACTGACTGTAAAGTTTGACGACTCAAATCCTCTCCGTTCTTGAGATAAAGAGGGAATTGTGACTCCCGTAAATGGCACGTAAAGTTTCAGACTTTCGAGAAACGGGCCCCTGCTCGCGCTAATGCGTACGGCCCTCATACAGGGATTTTCCCAATAGTTGCGCAATGAAAGCGCGCGCGGGGCCGTAAGGACCACATGATTAAGGGAGAGTTTGGGTCTCTGTTAGCAATTATTTGCTTTAGTTTTATGGGTAAACTTCTTAATTGCATGATTTCGATTATCAAGCTTAATTTCCAATAAAATTTATCAAACCTCGAAGATTTTATCGTGTTTTTGTTTTTAGCTAATGTGCCGGCCAGATTTAACTGTAGTTTTTATTAACTTACTTATGTGGGAAGTCGGCGTCTGCTCTAGAGCTCTCTTTCCATTTGAGCTTACCCGTGGACCTGTAATGTAAATGGTCAAGATGTCTAGGACATGGGGCTATATTCGCCTTGCCATTATTTTGCCAGCAATTGAAAAAGACATATTTTGTCTAAAGGTCATGCAGGACTGTTGTTTGCATTACATATTAATTTGCTCAGCAAAGTGTTTGATTTCCACCATATGCGAACTACTTATGAGCAGTTATTGTGTAATCTTTTGTCAGTAGCTTGACTTACTTTTGGTTCTTTTTGGCATACGCAATGTGGCATCATCCACATCTGTCTCATCTGAACTTCGAGGATGACCTGGAATACATAAGGTTTTAATCCATGAATTCTTATCAACTTTACCCGTTGCGCAATAAGTACTTTAAAACTTGCTTAAAGTGGGTCAATCCAGTTTCAAAGCTTTCAAGTAACGTTCTTATTAGAAGGTTTGGCACTACAAAGTTGTATCACGTAACAGCAATGTGATGGTACCATATGAAACATCTGTTTTTGAAAAGAAATTTACCTTTGACAGATATGATCGAGTTTGATAAAATTGTTTTCATGTTCATTATTCAACCGTTCCTCATCTGATCATATCAACGTCTAATAATATGGGTAGTCATGACTTACATTGACTTTCTATGGTATCCTCGTTCCCGTTGTTCTCTTCTTCCGAGGAGGATTCTGAAAGAACGAATGCAATCATGAATAACTAGTATTTATCAGTAAGTGAACTCTCTGAAAATACTCCCAATGTCAAAGCAAAATCTTCTCAATCCAGCTTTAAATAATTCACTTTAACTTTTCCTAAGTTTACCTTACTTAAAAATTAATGTCTTCATGTCCCTTACTGACTCACCTTCTGATGCACTGTCATTTGTTATATCGGGAATATCTGCCAAGTGAATAACAAATATTAATACCCTATACTTTGTTATAACAATTTCAATTTAGTACTAGGCAAATTGTAATTTGTACCTCGGTATTGCACGTTAGCAAGTTTCACACAAGCTGGGGAACTGTCATTCTCAAGGTACCATCTATATTACGAAATTCACCAGGCCCCAGTTGTTCAAAAGGTGGATAATTCATCCTGTTGATAGCGTTATCCACATGTTGATCCAATTGCGCTATCCAATGGATAGTGCACTATCCATTGGATAGCGCAATTGATTCCGCCATGAATTATGCTGGATATCGGGTGGATAGCGTTATCCACCTTTTGAACAACTGGAGCCAGGTAGCCAGGCAAGGGGCTGAAGTTTGAAAAAGTTGGTGGAAAGAAAAAGACTTCAGGACCCCTATCCCAAGCATGCCTCGAAACATTGTTCGTGAGTTAGATAATCGTTTCCAAGTTATCATAAATTTTCATTATGAAGTACCTTCGACGGTCATCTCTGCCAGGCTTTTACCCACGACACCCCTGATGTTGCCGGAGTCGACTGCCATCAGCAGTTTGCTGACTTTTGCCAACTCTGTAGTGGACTCGTGGAGCCGGTAAAATTCCCTGTGCACCCTAACGTCGTGCCCGAGGTGGCGCGCCAACCAATCGACGTCCACTTCCGTTAAAGCGGCTGCCTGGGAGACTGTCGCTATATATTTGCGCAGTTTTGTGCTGGTGATTTCTTTGGGCTTCTTTAAAGTAGCTTGAATCTCTTTTACGCTATCTGAGACACAGTCCCATCCACGGAGATGGCCCAAGGACCCCTTGCTAGCTCGGGCAAAAACAAACTTGTTTTCTTTAGGGATACTGTCCGGTCGTTTCTCGATTAGAAGTCCCACTGCGGTCTTTGTCTCGGGGGTAAGGAGGATGGGAACTTTTCTGCTCCTTTTCCCCGAGATTTCAATCAGATCTAGCCTGAGGATTTAATATAGACCAAAACAAAGTAAGCAAGAGATTTCTAAACACAATCTCGGTATTTGTAAAGCAGGTTGAAAACTTCAATATGATGAACCAGATATACTGGCACAAGACAAGAGGGGAAGAAACAAAATTCATTTGACCTCTGTGAAAATAGAACCCTCTACCTCTGGAAAAAAACGAAGATCTCAAGATTGAAGCGAAGATCTGAGAATTGACCAAAATTTGCGCGATCAAATTGAACCGTCAGATATAAAAATTGTCAAAACTCGTAAACACTACAGAAAATATCTGTTATTTCTGAATTTTGACGTTTGATTACATTTCACTGCGATTTTGACAACGTTGTCCACAATGGTTTCCAGTCGCTGTTGCGAAAACCACATGATGCCATTACAAGGGATTACAAGGCTGAAAACGACAAAAATAGTCCACTGATAATGCAATCATTAATGACATTAATAACGTCAATGAGAACCCACTAACCAATGGATTCGATTTCATTCGTATCATGTGACCTCATGTTGGTCGTGGCGCTGATCTTTAACCTCGCGGTATACAGAATACAATTGAGGTCACAATTTATTCATGGCAGATTTCGACTAGAAGTCAAGTATTCTCTATATACCATCAACTCAAAAGATACCGAAACGCCTTCTGTAAAGCCGTGGTGGAGCCGAACGACGTTATGTGAGCATGGATGCTTGCAAGCTCTTGAGAAAGGCTTAAAAGCTAAGGTAAGCATATCACTGACCAACACTCGTGATCAACTTTGTTGTTTTTACTGTTTTATAGGGAGAAGTAATCGACTTAAGATTTTTAGTTCCATTCAAGACCTAAGTCGACAAAATGAAGAAACGATAAGAAATGATAATAGAATAATTAAGTGATAAATTTGGTCTAGAATGTCTTCAAGGGTTGTCACGGTTTGACCACAGTGACCAGGTCTGTCATGTCTGTAACTCGCTGTCTTGACCGCCCACAAATGTCAAACAATGAAAACGATCAACGAGTTTGTGTTTTATTTCAAGTATTTCATCATATTGAGTGAGTTATGCTTTTTCCTATTGAAGTGAAATATTTATATATCAACTATGAATAACACTAAATAAACGTTTAAACCATTTCAAGCCGAAAAACGAAGAACTTCTTTAAAAGAAAACGAATATTTGCAAAAAAATCGGGAAGAAAACGAAGACCGTGGGTACCCATAGAGAGGCTCGCTACTTCCTTGGTATTTCTCATGCTAAGAGTTTGTTACGCGGCATCTTCTTGATGCTTTCCTTTCTCTCTCAGTAGCGTTTTCTATTTTAGTAGCTTAATAGTTGTTACCTCAAAAATTTTCGAGGACATCAAAGAACTTGATTGAGTTTGTAAACGTGCTGATGACGTGACCCTAGAGCATTTAAGGTCGAGACTAAAGAAAATCAAGTCGTGTTCTAAAGATAATCAAAACATGTCAATCGTTTTGTTGCGAGGTTTATTCAGTTTTTGTGTTCTTTGGGTCTAACTGATACTAGATTACAATTGAAATATTGTTTCTATTACAGTTACATTTGAAGTAATGTTACCTTTCACACAGGCGCCTTTCTAAGGGTGTCAAGGACTCCTTTAAGGAACTGCTACACTTGGACCAGTCCGGCCGACGTTGGAACTGCTCAATTTCAAGTGTGGCTGTCTCACCGGACCTTCGTTTGTTGAAGATTATGATTTTGGCCAGCGTAGCCTTGGCCAATTTATTCCAGCTTTCAACTTTCTTAGTTTCTGTCAAAACCTTTGACAAAGCCACAATTTTTAAATCGAGGTGCTTCCTTAACAAGGACAAGTCTTCCGCCAGGGGCAGGTACTCTATTTTGTTCTGTTTCCTTGATCCCAATGAAGCCAGGGATCTTGAGCTGATTTTAGAGGTCCAGTCAGCTTCATAGAGGTCAAGGAAACGTTTTGCCCTCTTTATTTTGTCTTCATCTTTTTTCCGCAGGGCGGAACTCTTGAGGACTTGAGCGCACTTCTTGAGGCTATGGCCCAGCTTTAACGCCAGTGACGGGATGCCGATCTCCAGTCGTGACTCTTCGTCAAATCTACACAGTTCCTTAACTGCATCCACCAGAGTATCAAACATTGACGTGTCGATAAACTCTTCCAAGGTCGCATCATTCCTTTTATTTTGAAGACGGAGCGTCTGGAGAAGACGCGCCAGCTGTCGCATTCTCTGGGAAACATAGTTGGCATTTTTAATGCCAACTTTTTCAAAAATGGCTGCCCCGAAGTTCGTTATCAATTGGTCCCGGCGAGCTATGGAGGAGATGCTGTCGTTTCTCATGGACGAAATAACATTTTTGTAGAGCTGTGCGTCTACGTCTGCAGTTGAGAATGAGCACGTGGGCAAGAGAAGCTTTGCCTCAACCTGCACCTTTTTCCATTTTTTTTCGTCAGTGGTGGTTTTGTGCGGGCAGATTAGGCAATGCCGCCAAAGCTCGTCTCCTTTGAAGAAACCCAGGCAATGTGGACATGGCAAAAATTTTGAGTCTGATTTTAGTTTGCTGGGGTTTCGCACCACAATCAATTCACCCTCTCCAAGTGCCAGCACGTTGCAATTGTGGTGGTAATCCCCCAGCAGACGGATCTTCTCAAAAGCCAGAATTTGGTCATCTGAGCCTTCCTTCATTTTCATGGCAGCCGCAACTGACGGCTCTTCTTTGTGGCGCCTTCTCTGATGTCGACTTAACTTTTGAAATTTCTGCTCGCAAAACATGCACATATGTGCTTTACTGGCAGAAATCGATATATTTGGAGATGTGCCTACAAACAAAATTGCTTGGATTACATAAAAGAAATATTATTTTGATAAATATTTAATTGCGATAGTTAGGGAAAGCCTTACTTTGAGGCAATTTTAAAGATTTTTGTCGGCTAATACAAGTTTCAGATATTGAAGTAGACTTATGCTAAGCACAGAGTTTATCGCTTATTCCACCGAAAAACGATACAAAGGTGATCCCCTGCATCTCAAAGTTTTAAAAAATTGATATTTTAGCAGACAGGTCAGAGCGCCGGAAATAAAAGTTCTGCTTGTAAAGTAAACGATGTTCTTTCATTAGTGCTCAGCAACACGGGTCTCCTCCAAATGCCCAGTGATATTCAAAGTGTGCCAACAAGTAGATCCTACACTTATTTTTTGTGTAAACTAAAAGTCCAGAATAATTGCATCACAACTGGATTTGAGGGTAGGGTTTTAGGCCTTAATTTACCGGATTTTTCTGATTTATCCACCTCGACCTGTTCTTGTGGGCCATCCGTTCTTAGGAGTTGAGGACCTTTCTGGAGCTGTTGTCCTTCTTCTAAATTAAAAGCAATGGCATAGCGTGACAAACTCCACCAATAATAATACATCGTTCTATGACAGTAAGTAAATAAACCGACTATTTAGTCGGACTGCTTTAATTAAGTAATACTGAACAGCAGAAAAATGGAGGATAACATCTCTTTTTGAAAAAATAGATAGATATAAATGGGTCTTAGCAGAACCTTTTTCAGATGGTCTTTCAATGGGCTTTACTTGCTCCTCAATCTGTAAAGAACATGCACATACTGTAATCAAAAAATTTAAAAACGCTAACTTCAATCTGTTAAGAGCCCCTTGTATTTTCTTATATAACCCAATAAATATTACAAACTTACATCATCGATGGTATCCTCACTGTCGCTGGAGCATGCATTCTTTGCCATTACGACTAAAATAAATGAATAAATAAATAAATAAATAAATAAATTTATTTCATTATCTCGACTGCGGTATCAGAATATTGTATACTGTACAGTATGTTGCAATCAATGTACTCTATATCGCTTGTGGTATCTTCCATCATATATAGGAAATAATCTGAATAATCAGAGTAACACCAATTCTAAACTAAAAAAAAAAAAAATCAGGGAGCCAGACCAGTTAGATTTCATAATTATACTTGCACCATGTTTTTTCGATATAAAATCGTTTAGTTTGTTAGAGTTTTTTCTAGGGTACCCACTAAGCTAAAGAAGGTGGAAACAAGGAGCCGGGAAAGACGTCTCTTCTAGGTTAGTTTCCTTAGCAATTATGGTGGCAACTGAATTGGTGGGCAGCGGCAACGAATGTTTGGAATCACTGAAATCTCTTAACTGTGGCCAAATTACCCGTCACCTTTGTCGATAAAACCAAAAAGATCAGATTCGCCGCTAAAATTAGTTATTATATAGAACGAACCTTTCTTGAAAACATCTGCTTGTTGTGACCGTGATGTGGGGAAGTTTTCCTCATCCTGTTTAACATACGTAAGAAACAAAACAAACCAAACATTTTAGGAGTACATGAAAGTCTAATATTTCTTATGTCCAGTTCGATCAAAAGGGGAATAAGTTTACGGCTAGCCCCTGCAAACAATAACCCAGAATGCATAGTCAAAGGTCGTCTCACTACTCCATTGTTGTAACATTCACTAAAACGAAAAACAGTTATCTCTTTCTTCTTCTTAATTAAGAACCGGAAGACTTGCATTTTCACTAGATTGGGCTTCATCCTCATCATCCTCGTCATCATCCTCATCATCATCGGGATCGTACACTGACGACAGACAATCGTCATCAGTGTTCACCGGGCTGGAGCTATCATCACCACTGCCTTGGTTAGCTCTTCCTTGTTTGCAGTTGCGGGGGTATTGTGATCTGGTCTAAAAAAGAAAT
This sequence comes from Montipora foliosa, assembly GCF_036669935.1. NCBI lineage: Eukaryota > Metazoa > Cnidaria > Anthozoa > Scleractinia > Acroporidae > Montipora > Montipora foliosa. Next base: position 17,448 of record NW_027179449.1, on the reverse strand, counting down.
GTTGATTACCGATTATTATGGACGCAATTCAATTCCGCGCGTCCACGTAGGGAAAGTTGCGCAAGATTCCACAGAAAAGTTTGCATCGAAACCTGAATCAGCCAAATTTTTATACGGGAACATTGTAAATGATGACCTTATATATCAAAGGAAGAAAATTTGTTAAAGCCGGATTTATAAAATGATAAAAGTAAAGCCCACGCCCTGATTGGTCAATTACCCCTTAACTATTGTACGGCCCATGAGTGAATAGTTATAGCGAAAACACTGACGCGTGCGCCAAGAAAATACGGAGCGTTAGCAACGACGACTGGAACTGCGAGAACGTCATTCAAAATATAAGTTCGTGTAATTTTAATCACTTCGCGTCGATTCCAAGCTTTTTAACATTACTATGGTGTGGCAGTCTCAAGCCGAAACCGATATTGACAGTCGCGCTTAATTTAGAAGAGAAAATAAAAATGAAAATTTATCTCCAAGTGCTGATGTCCTCCATAAAACCTAAAAGCAAGGACGACGACGGCTACAAGAACATTGTCTAAAAATATTATTTCCCGTTACTCCAATAATTCTACGATACTCCAAATCGCTCGGCTTCGAATGTGTGAATACATTCAAAGTATAAAATTGATCAGAACGGTCCACATTGAACGAAATGGAACGTAAAACGCTTGGAAAATGGTTCCTCGAAAAGTTGAATTTCGCGAGCTTTCTGGTTAATTTATTTTTACGACTGGGGAGAGAATATTGTTTCCTCACCAACTGCTGGAAATAAGGCATTTTTATCCAAAATTGCTATTTATGGACGATTCAAAATTTGACCGAAATCGCTTTCATCCCTTGTATATTTTTATACTGTTAGTGACTGTTAGACACTACTGGTAAATACTATTTGCGGCTTTCGTTTCGTGGATAGGATTTGTGTGTAGTTTGATCACGTACGGTGATTCAAATCAACAAGATCGATTCGCGCTGCAATAGTACGGTTTATTTACCAGGAAAAACACAATAGGACTCCTCTGCACCCTGTGCTGGAGCTCTGGGAACGAGAATGCTTGATATTGGATATTGCATCCCAGTCCCCAGGGCAGTCTTGCTCTTGGCCTGGAAACGAGTATCCATGTTACCGCGTTATTGCGCTTACGAGTGAAGTGCAACACTTTCGAATATTTTCACTTGATGTGTTTTGTTTTTTTTAAGAGTGCCCGTGGCAAGAAACTGGTTTGTTTTTCGTGGGAATGAATTTTGTGTCTGAAATTTGTGCAAACCTCCGACCATAAAGACGTATATTTATATTTAGGTTGCGTAGCAATTTGCGTATGCATCACTGGTGTCAGTCAGACGCCACGAGGTGAGGAGTTGTTTTTCATATTTCTTTGAAGTATTTTGGGTTGATACTCTTTCACGCAGTTCTCTACTCATACCTCGAAGTGAACATTGCAAGCAACAATTTGGATTGATCTTAGCTCCCCCATGGTATAGTAAGCTTAAATTATATTTTTTAATGCATTTGTTCACAGGTATCGTAAATTACACTTTTCAAGTTGCAGGTTGCAGGTTTCAGGTTGAAATTTACCGTGACTGTTACATGAATAGCTAACCTTATGCCTAATTAGGCCTAAAAACGTTTCTTTGGGCCTCCTTAGGCCTAAAAAAGTTTCTTTACGCCTAAGGTATTGTAGCTATTCATGTAACAGTCACGGTAAATTTCAACCTGCAACCTGCAAAATATACCTGCCGCTTTTCAATGCATTTGTGGACTTAATACGTGGGAGCAAACGATCGCATTGGAAGGGTGCCACAAGAACTTTGCAAATTTAAAATTAAATGCGTGATGACTGCTTATTTATTTATTTATTTCCTCATTTGTTAGCTATTTTGGACAAAATATATGAGAAATTTTAAGAATAATTGTTCTTTTTTAGGTTATGTGTAGAATTGTGTTCTTATTGGCGAAAAATTAAGGAAATACCGAAATAATTACTCAGAGGGTCTAAAAAGGAAGGCTATTTTCTCAAATTTCCTCTTGGTATTAAGTATACAGCAGTGAGTTTCACAGCAAGGAGGAATGGGCAGGGTAAAAATTATAGTGGTTAATTATCCTTTATGTCTACCTGTGAAAGTGTTAGGTAAAATGGGGATCAAAGCTTGTCACAACATGTTTTTAATCAAAATGCACTGTTTTCTTCAAATCCAAACCTGTGGCAGGCATTGAATCTCGAAAGTACAAGATACAGGTTGCATAAGGAAACAACTTTTAAGACTCTGTTTTGCAGGCCTAGTTCTATCGTCCTTTTATATTGTCTTGGTCTCTTTAACAAATCGAAAGTCCACAACATTTTGACCACTGTGATGACGAATATCGTTGTCGATAAGAGTACAGACAACGCTGACCCACCTGATTTGTTTTTACCATGATATTTGACGCTAAAGAAAGTGTTTATTTCA
>NW_027179448.1:32500-34123 GCF_036669935.1 Montipora foliosa | reverse complement strand
TTTTTGCCCAGTTTTTAACTGACTTTGCAAGACAAGAGCATTGTTAATCTTAGCAATTACAAAACCGCCCCAATTTTTCTGTATGGATACCAAGAGCACTTTCTAAGTTCTGATTTCTCTGAATAGTTTGTAAACCGCACAATAAACCCGACTATCGTCAACAATACACTGACGACTGTATGCATTAGATTAACAAGAGATAGGCACCTTACTTAAATACTTTATAGATTATCAAGATTGATAAGCTTTCATTAGTGGCAGAAATCAAATCTGCTTTGTACATAAAACCAATTTCCAAAAATTTGAAAAGCCAAAAGCCTATTATAGGTTAAATAATAGTTGTATGTTAAGACATGAATTGTAAATGTTACTGTTCTTTAGCCTTCAGGGTTTTTTTTATTTTTAGTAAGTTGATTAGGAGGGATCAAACTTAACATTTCAAGCAGGGTGACCACCTGATATGACATGATTTTGCGCGCTTAAATCACCCTGTTTTGTCTATACAGTGGAAAATATGAAGGATGGAGCATAAAAACTAGGCAGTAATGGTCCCGTGTGTCCCTTCTCAAACAAAAACCCCAAATCTTGGAAAGCAACGCCCTTGCACCCGTTTGCCATATTGTCCAGGGAGACCAAAAAAGCTTTGTTTAACCATGCCAAGCCTGCAGTGGAAAAACAACGCTTTTTTGGTCTCGCCGGACAATTGGCCGCCGTGTGACCAAGGTCAAATTGACTAACAAGAGCAGTTAATGATAACATTGACAAATGTAGGATGAAATCACTGTACCAAGGCCTGGAGACTCGAGATACAGTGTACTGTGTGTTTCCGACTGATACTTTTATTTTTACCTGTAGGGAACAATATTATTGTAGATTAATATATGAATTTAAGGGTTATGTTCTGAAGTGTTCAAATTAACCTTGGAAAACATTGAGTGACAGATTAATGAACAATAATTTTTTATTAGGGATGGAAATTGTCGATGTGTACACAATTAAGAGGAAATTTTTGTATTATGTAGGGAAAACATAAGGAACGTTAGTTATTGTTAAGAATGATGTATTATTCAAGAAAGTTATTGTTATTTATATAACTGTATCAATTGATACGCGTTTTGAAGGAATTGACCCTTTTGAACTTATACATATTAGCAGAAGAATGTGCAGCGATTAAAAATGTTGCAATTGTTGTTGAGAACTATGTTATTCGTTTTTACATTAGAAGTAAAATACTACTCGTGTAGAGTACATAAGCATTTGTTTCAGACATGGTTGATGTCTGTTAAACTTATGCTTCAGGTACATTTGATTTGAATTAAAGGAAATTCAAACATTTGTTTCAGAGGCATTCAGTGCGAATTAAACAGGTTTACAATTTTTGCAAAGGAGTTTAAACAAAAATTAAACATCTTTCAGGTGTGTTTATTACAGATTAAACAAAACTTAAACGCTACTTTCAGACACTTAATGCAGATTAAAGGGAACTTAAACACTTGTTTTGAACACGTTTGGTGCGAATTAAACGGATTTTATACATTTGTTTAAGAAAAGTTCAGGCAAGATTAAACCAAACCTAAACTTTCCTTTCAGATGCGTTTAGTGTAGATTGAACAAAACTTGAAT
>NW_027179448.1:25000-27500 GCF_036669935.1 Montipora foliosa | reverse complement strand
TACAAAGAACATCACAGTACTGAGTCTGCTTTGCTTAAAGTCAAGAACGATATCTTAATGAACATGGACGCACAGAAGGTTACGCTCTTAGTTCTCCTTGATCTTAGTGCGGCATTTGATACTGTGCGGCATGACATTCTTCTGGATCGACTTCGCATGGTCATAGGAGTGAGCGGAAAGGCGCTAGAGTGGTTTACATCTTATCTATCTGGCAGATCTCACCAAGTCGCGGTGAATGGTGGTCTCTCGTCTTCTTTTCCATTGGAGCAAGGTGTCCCACAGGGGAGCTGTCTTGGTCCTGTCTTGTTCACAATCTACACTAGCAAGGTGTTCGAAATTGTAGAGAAGCACCTCCCTAGCATTCATTGCTACGCAGATGCTACGCAGATGATACACAGCTGTATGTGGCGTTCAGTCCAAATCAACCAGGAGACGATGAGGCTGCTCTTAAAGCCATGGGTGACTGTATTAGGGACTTAAGGGGTTGGATGGTTAGGGATCGTTTAAAGCTTAATGAGGATAAGACAGAGGTTGTACTGATAGGTACTAGGCAGCAGCTCGCAAAGGTCAATGTGACAAGCATTGTGGTAGGCGACAAAACTATAGAAGCAAAACCTTCAGTTAGAAATTTAGGGTCATGGTTTGATTCGCAACTTAGTATGTCGACTCACATAAGTAAAGTATGTGGTGCAGCATTCTATCACCTGCACAACATTGGTCGTATACATAAGTTTCTGAGCCCAGATGATACTAAGTCCTTAGTACATGCATTTATAACCTTGCGTATTGACTATTGCAATAGTCTTTTGTATGGCTTGCTCGCGTGCCAGTTAAACAAGATGCAATGAGTTCTTAACGCTGCAGCCAGGTTAGTCTGTAAAGCGCCTCGGTATTCGCATGTTACACCTTTGTTGCGAGAACTCCACTGGCTTCCCATTAGGCAGCGTGTAAATTTTAAGATCATTTTATTCGCATTTAAGGCTATTCATGGCTTCGCGCCACCTTATATTTCAGAGCTGATTTCCATCAAAGCCTAAAGTGCTTATAGTCTAAGGTCTGCTAACGGAATTTTGCTCTCGCCTAGTATTATAAAGACTTGCAAAACACTCGGCGACAGGGCATTCCAAGTGGCAGCACCGCAACTTTGGAATGCCCTGCCACTAGAACTGCGTCAAAACACAAATATTTCGAGTTTTAAACGATGTTTAAAGACACATCTTTTTAGATCTGCTTTTCAATGAACTCAATTTTAAAACAATATTTTGTATTTTTGAATGATAAATTTTTAAAGTCAATTTATTTGTAGTATCACCATTATTGTAATTAGCATTATTTACTACTTTTTAATAATTATTGTAAATATCTTTAATTTCTATTCCTTGTAATGCGCCCATGATCATTTTATGAAATGGGCGCAGAAGAAGTATTAAAAATTATTATCATTATTATTAATTAAGCCAATCACCATCCCGAGACTAGAACTAGCCGCTTCTGTGGTGTCTGTGAGAGTTAGTAGCAGCTACGAAGGGAATTAAGTTTGGGTGAAATTGAAGAAACCTTCTGGACCGACAGTCAAGTTGTTCTCGGTTATATTGGTAATAAATGCAGAAAGTTTCACATTTTCGTCGCAAATCACGTACAAGAGATCCACGAAAAGACCTCAGTTAACCAGTGGAGGTATGTAGACACCAAAGCCAACCCGGCAGATGAAGCGTCTCATGGTCTTCATGCAAGAAACCTCAAAGAGTCAAAATGGATCAAGGGGCCCACATTCTTAAGGAGGAGTCTGAGTGGCCCAAATGTCGAGTTAATGAGAACATTCCACTGTCAAGTGACGACCCGGAGGTTAAGAAGACATCCTCTTGCGCTACAAGCACAGAAGAAATGAAAGCGTCTCCCGTTGGCCTTGTTGATTACTTTTCTGACTGGTACAAAGTGAAAAGAGCCATAGCAATCTGCTTGCGTTACTTAAACTGGCTTGCAAACAAGGGTGAAGCTAAAACAACAGAAGAGGCAAAGGCCTGTGGCACATCTAAAGATACCAAAGAGATAAAGATGGCAGGTAACACCAAATTGTCGGTGCAAGAGTTGCAGATGGCAGAAGTCAAAATAATCAAGTTGGCACAAGCTACCTCCTTTAGAGAAGAAATCAAACTTCTGAACCTCAAGAAGGCCGACTCTAGTCCATGCAGTGGAAGTCAGTGCTTAACCTCTCTAGCCCCTTGGTCAAGCTTGACCCATTTGTTGATCTTGACGGTATCCTGCGTGTTGGCGGCCGCCTTAGGCGAGCTGGATTGCCTTTTGATGTCAGGTTCCCAGCCATTTTGCCAAAGGAAAGTCATGTAACTAACCTCGTGGTCAAGCACTTTCATGAGAAAGTCAGGCACCAAGGGCGTGGTCTGACACTGAATGAAATACGTTCAAATGGGTTCTGGATAGTTGGAGGCTCGTCTGTTGTCCGGAGTCACCTTCACAAATGCGTCATTTGCAGAAAGCTGAG
>NW_027179448.1:7500-20000 GCF_036669935.1 Montipora foliosa | reverse complement strand
AAGCAATATTTTACACTTTTAAGTCCAAGTTGGTATTCTTTGATATTTTTTGTAACACTATTTCCCAACAATTTACAAATGAAAGTCTAACATATCCTCATAGAAAACGTTTGCAGATTATCTTGGTTGATTCTTCTATCTGAACAATCTAATGCTAATGCTCCAGAAGCAAATAATGTGGGTATTTCTTGGTTTATGTAATGGCCAGCTTTACCAATGATCAGCCAAATAAATTTCCCATGTTGAGGGATTTAATGATAATATAACAATTATCTTCCAATTAAACTTCGATGTTGGTATTCCTTGGTATTCGTTGTGACAATATATACCAACAATTTACCAATTTAAGTCAAAATACTGGTTTTCCTTGGGATTTCTTTGGACCTGATTTAGCAATAATCAACCAATGAAATACCAGGGTTGGTTTCTCCTGGTATATATGGTGAACCAATCAAATTCCAATCATGGTAAATTTGATTATAATTTACCAATGATCAACCAAGTACTTGTGAAGGGATACCAGAAATTCTCAATTTACCACTGATTTTTCAATGTTGGAATATCATTTTCAGTTGATTCCCAATGTTATACCAAGTTGGAATCTCTGAATTTTTTCCTGTGCAGGCTTTCCTTGTCAACATGGTGGACAAACTAAAATCATATTTTCCGCCAGTTCTGAACAAAATGCCCGTATTCTCACCCAACTCTCTTGCGGTTTTAGGACCATAAGGCTTTGCGTGCAAAAACAAGATGGCGGCTCTTAGCGCTCAGGGCACCTAGAATCCCCAGTGTGGCCCCTGCTATAAACTGCTGGGCTTGAACAAACTGATACCAGACAAAAAAAAAACTAAAGTATTAGGAATTGAACTGAAGTAAACTTTTACCCAAGAAAAATCAAGACAACAAAGACATTTAAGTAAAGTAAGTGGCTTACCCTTTGCTATACACTGCTGGGATTTTACAAACTGGTACCTATTCCAGAGCAGCCTTTCTGCATACCAGTGTGTGAGGATCTGTTGAACTAAAATGGCATTCGCAAATTTGTCATTGATATGTCAACCCAACAATGGCCATGTCCACCTTTAAAAATGCTATGTTTTAATTCCCTGATCAAGAGATACTGCATGAAATTTTAAACAGATAAAGACGTTTATGGATACTGTTATCATTATTGATTTTAAGGAGCAGTTACATTATGCAGCATTTTGCTTACACCTACAGGGTATTTTTGCCTTTACCCTTTTTTACGCATATAATGTCACTCACTTGACTGGCCTTCGGCTGAAGAATCATGGTTTGTAGCCCAGGAATACAGCATTCTCTGTTCTTTGTGGGAAGCTTCAAAGCCCTGATTTGAGAAAAGCCAGAAAGAACGATGCTGTTGAAACAACATGGCACTGTGATCCACAGTTAAGTGAGCATAATCATCCATTCCAAGTGTGACTCCAAAGAGATGTCATAGAAGAAAACCCCATAGTTTGCACTACAGAGGAAAAAATGAATGTGTATGTAATATACAGTCACACTTTATAATACATGTTGATGTCTGTGCACATGGAGATACATGTGATCACCCTGAACTTTAATTTAATTTTGATTAATTTTATTTTATTCTAACTGGTGGCCCTCCAGGGTATGACTCTGGTTGGAGGCTTTGAGTAGGTAACCTGGAACATTTGATCCAAACTGGGTTTTAGAGGTGTCAGTGCATGCTGTCAAAATTAGTATGAATCTGTAGTCCTGACTTGTCATAAATACATCCTCAAGTTAAAAATAATTATAATTACCATATTGTTTAATTATTGAATGAGATCTAGTGAACGCACTTTAACATCATGTATGTCAATTTGGTCCTCTTTATCCAATGCAAAAGTTTTCTCTCGAATTGTGAAACTGATGACTTTCCATTCCAACCTTGATGAAAACAAAAGGAAAAGATGAACCAAAAGTCTGTGTAAACCACACACAATAACCAAAACAATAATAAAAGTAATACATTTTTATAAATACTTATTTACCGTATTTACCAGTGGATAGGCCGCACTTTTTTCTCGGAAAAATGGGTCTAAATTAGGGTTGCGGCATATACGTGGGTACAAGCGTTTTGATACCTCATTGATATGCAAGAGATCTCACGGTGATACACTAAATTGGCGTTTTAATGTTCGCTTTCAATTGTTACTAACTTGCAGCACATACAACTAAACACTAAACCATTGTTTTTGTTAACAAAATATCCTTTAGCATGAAATTGGTAAGTTTTCACACCTATTGTTTTTGATCTTCCATTGAAATGATACCGCTTGTAAAAATCCGTTCTAAAAAAAATCGATATCTCAGGATCTACTGACTCTAAGAAATTGCTTGAAACAGGAAAAAACTCTCTATCTCAAGGCAGTGCTTGCTAGGAATATTTTACTGATGCGCTGAATGTTCTGATGTTTTAAAATTTTGTCTGTGAATGTTTGTTTACACTTGTGCCGACAATCACCTCTTATTAATTAATTATGTGGTGGCGGCAGCGCCATGAAATGAACATTTCGGCATCAGTTTTTGTGTGTGAATTACTTGCCTGCTATTTCACATTTTTATTCTTTTGTTTTGAGTTTATTATTCCAGTTAGTGAATAATATTTTAGTTTCAACTAAACAAAGAAAGAACCTCGCTGCTGTGAAATTAGCAAAGTAAGAAAGTAATATCACACGCGTGATAAACGATTTTGACTGCCAACGATATATGTTGATATTTTTTCAATTTCCATTGGTTTTCATTGAGAGCATTTAAGTTTATTAGGCAGTTAAAGCGGGATAAAAAGGGCAGTTAAAGCGGGATAAAAAGGGCAGTAGTATACAGTTTTTAGGAACAGTTTCATTAATGACTTTTATATTTTTTCCCTACTTACGGTTTTAAAACTATATATAATACAGGAAGATTTAAAAATTATCACATTACTCGCACCTTCCTATAACCCGCACCGAGAACTGTTTGCGAAAAGATTAACACATTACCCGGGGGTAATCGCCCGGAAATTACGGTAGCTGTTGTTGATTTCAAACTTCACTTTATTTATCCCGGTACTCGAGCTCACCATTTTTTTCCCCATGAAAACCATTGAAAGTTTGGGGTACGGCCTATCCGCGGGTAAATACGGTAATTAACTTGAGCTTGGAAAAACATTGAGAAGATAGATTGCAGCCGTCTCTTTCGAAGCCAAGATAAACTTGTATTATTTACTAACCTTTCAAAATGATCTAGTTGAAGCTGAGCAGCCGGGTTTGCCAGGGCATCTTGGGTACATGTAGTATCCTTCGGCTTGGAGGAATTTGATCTCTTCTTCTTTTTAGGGGGCTTCAAACATGCATCACTTTGTTCACTTGCCAAAAACCTCTCTTCTATGTCACTCTGAATTTCCGCTGCTTTGTCGTGAGATTCAGTAAGGAACTTCCTTAGTGCTTAAAAAACAAAGGCACATAAACAGCCATGTTAACAAAATTCATGAACGAAAAGAGATAATAATATTAGGGTAATGATGATATCTATGGTAAGCATGTTTGAAATGCTAATCACCTGCCTGATGGCCAGCCATCAAGTGTTGTGGAATTTAAGTTTCCAAATGATGAAAAGGATTGTATTGTGCCAGCCGAGAACAACAAAAAATTATTTGGATCCAGTTCAGCACATTTGCACGTCTCATTCAAATACAAAATTTATAAGGAAATATTTCAGTTCACTGTTGTAACTTTGAATTATAAGACACAAATGTTCACCTTGTGTGTCATTCAGGCAAACAGTTTCCTGTTTTGAGCCAAAGTCTCGTGTGAATGTTCCACTGACCAAAATTGCCTTCACATACTGCAAGGAGTTTGAAAAAGAAAAAATATAACAAAAGAGAACAGGTCAAACTTTATTCGAAAGTAACTGTCCAGTGCATTTTACGTTCAGTATCCTGTAGGAAAGCAGGATTGGCCTTATTCCAATTCCTCTAAGAGATTTTAAACCTTGCCAGGTTTCATTTGAACAAAACAGTGTCATGCCTTCTCCATAACACACAAACAAACTAGAACTAGAAAAAGAGCATATCTTTAATATAAACATAAAGCTTATTTCTCGATGCTCAAAGCAAATCTCAATTTAACAATAATCAACAAAGCTAATCAGTTCTTTCAACTCTCAGCGACATCAACTTGTAATCAAACATGAACCAGTCTGAGAAACCATCCCATGCATATATTTATCCCATATACGCCAAAGGTGTTTAAAATTTGTATTACTAAATGTAAGAGTACTAGGTTTGTCAGGCTAGGAAATCCTAAGTAGAAAAGAACTGAAACATACATAAACTGTATTAATTAAAGGTATAGTATACTATATTGTTTTCTTATATACTTTCTTGTTGTTCTTTCTTCAGTGGAAAGTATTTGTTTTGTTCATTGTGGAGGACACCATAAACTGTTGGGTGGGCATATGTACTTGGTCCTTAAAGCCCTAATAGCCCATGTACCAGACCATATTCAGCTGCATTTTGAAGCCCTAACTTGGGCACCAAAAATGATTTTGTAACTGTATCTAAGACTAAAAATTAACCAGCTAATCCCACAATCATACAGCTGATAACTTTCCCATATTTCCCTATTGCTAGACCAAAACCCTCCGATATCTAAACCCTTCAAGACTAACCTGCTTGAAAAAACGTACACTTTATACTTATACTTATAGAGCTTAAGAGCTTAAATATGGCATATCATCCCCCTGAGCAAACTCTATATGTATTCTTACTAATTTGATGCTCTCATAATAAGCAACATAGCCCAAGACAACTTCTCTGCAGCTATTCGGAACCACTGTATAGTACTTTTGGAGCTTTTCTAAAGGCAAGGAATCTATCACAATCCTATCTGAATTAGCGAGAACTGATCTTTCTGTAGAACCTAGTAAGAAACAAAAGAAAAGAAAAGAAATAATAGAAATGATCATCAAAGCAATCACAATTTTAATAACTGCATGTAAAGATGGTTTCAGTATGGCAATGAAAATACCAAAACAGATTCACTGACTGTTCTGTTTGAGGGGTAGGGGAGGATATTTTAGCAATGGGAAGCAAGTTATTTAAAACCAAGAAACAAAAATCTGTCTGACAGGAATTTATTATGCCTCTCTCACCAGCACTGAGGTTAACTTCTGCTCTCTTGAATCCAACATGTCCCTAAAACATACATGTATCTGACACCCAGTTGAGCAATATATGATAATCAATCTCAGTTGTTGTGGAATGTCTAGGATTTTTAATAAAAGGCATGATTATGCTTAACCATAGTTAATAGAGGGGAATGGTTAGGAAGCTCGGCAAACATCAAAGGAGCAAACAAAGATGCCAAGATTTAGGTTGGAAAGTCCACGACCATCCACAATCTTTTGTTTTGCGCTCATACACTATGCATGAATTACGTAACGAACACGTTTCTATTGGTTAGTTCCTCAGTACGGAGTAAACAACTATTGTTTTGTGCACGGTCAAGGCCAGAAAAGAGAACAAAAACCTAGAACAAAGAAAGTTTTCGGGTTTCATAACCATTCCCGTCTATTAACTATGGCTTAAGACAAAGAAATAAGATATTGATCTTACCAGACACAGAGCTGACGTGGATATTACTCTTAGTGACTGCAGTCTGTTGGCCAGTGTGCAACTTCACTTGGACACGGTCATAACCTCTGGTGTTCTCAGGGCCATACATTGTGACAGCTTCATTACAAGACTTCATGGACCCATCTCCTGATGAAGGGAGCAGAGCTGTATGTGAGACAGTTCTTTATCGAGCAAAAATTCAAGGTCATCCCTCAATCCAGTCTACCTGCCAAAAACATTCGTTAACACAATTCTAGAATTGAAAGCTAAAAATTGGCAAATAAAAGGTTATGCCTTGAATTCACAAATTAAGTCTCCATTTTGCATTCAAGTTTACCTAGTAACTTTTTTCTTTCACATAGAGACTGTATAGAATATTTCTCTCTCTGATTACAAATATAATAATTGCTTGTTGAGCTTCTCCTCCATAACAAAAAGTACTTGCAGCTCAAGGATTACTCATATAGACGGAACATAACCCATGATTTTCTGTAGCAACGAAGCACCCAGGAGAATTACCACTACACCCTTAAATGTTTATATACATCACTGACACAGGGTTAATATTAAACATGCTTACTTTCAGCTCAGTCGGTAGAGTGGCGGAGATCTAACCCGAAGGTCGTGGGTTCAATTCCCACCCTGGTCAGAGTTTTTCTCTGTCCTTGTGTGGGCCCATTTCCATCAGTAGGGCTAAGGCTCACATGGTTCATATGGGATAGAAATCTAGCACTTCACATTACCCTCTATTCAGTTATCTCTGTTTAAAATATAAGTGCTACACGGCCAACGTTTGTATAAACGTAACCTTTCCTTGTACTTGTACATGTTCATTGCCGTGACTTTAACATCTCCAGTTCCCACGGCCTGCTCCCGTCTGACCTTGTAGCTCAGTCGGTAGAGCGGCGGAGATCTAACCCAAAGGTCGTGGGTTCAATTCCCACCCTGGTCAGAGTTTTTCTCTGTCCTTGTGTGGGCCCATTTCCATCAGTAGGGCTAAGGCTCACATGGTTCATATGGGATAGAAATCTAGCACTTCACATTACCCTCTATTCAGTTATCTCTGTTTAAAATATAAGTGCTACACGGCCAACGTTTGTATAAACGTAACCTTTCCTTGTACTTGTACATGTTCATTGCCGTGACTTTAACATCTCCAGTTCCCACGGCGTGCTCCCGTCTGACCTTGTAGCTCAGTCGGTAGAGCGGCGGAGATCTAACCCGAAGGTCGTGGGTTCAATTCCCACCCTGGTCAGAGTTTTTCTCTGTCCTTGTGTGGGCCCATTTCCATCAGTAGGGCTAACGCTCACATGGTTCATATGGGATAGAAATCTAGCACTTCACATTACCCTCTATTCAGTTTACTTTCCAATGTTGGCTTTGACAAGTGAGACAAGTTTCATCAAATCGTCTGGATAGATGCTCTTTGCAAGCCTGCAAAATACCATGATAACATTTGGTTACAGCTTGAGAAATGTTTAGGAAAATGTATGGTGACATTTTATTACAATATCTCTCTGAACTTGCTTATCTTAAGCTAACTGACTGTCTGTAAAGGGATTTTCTTTCTTTGTAGGATGAGAAACTGGAGCTGATTTTCATCAAGGAAACAATTGACAGTAGGGTTAACAATTGACAGTAGAAAGGGTTAACAATTGAAAGGGTTAACAATTGACAGTAGGGGAAACAATTGACAGTAGGGTTAACCTTAACCTTAACCCTAACCCTAACCCATTAACCTAACATTAAGCTTAGCTTTTACTTACCCTTAAAGCTGTGCAAAATGCACAGGTATCCACATCAAACCCTTGGCCCCCCAAAATTGATCTTAAGGGAGCACCATCTTCTCCATCTTCCAGAGCCTTCGTAACAGAAGTAACAGTGATTTGTAGTCCAGCGTCACTAAACAAGCAATTATAATTATCTGCTTGTAAAATGTGTTATTTGCCAGTGTTCATTCCACCCCGTAACAGACAATTTCTTAAAGTTTAATAATTATTAATTTTTGGGTCATACTCTAATAAAAAGACAAACACTGGTTTGAAAAGTGACTCTGTGCAAAAGAGTTTAATTCACAACATATTCATAAATATTATATTAAATACCAAACTTAAAACAACCACATTGAAATGACAAGCTGCAGTCATTTATTTTCTTCCACTACCCCTTCCTGTAATTAATAATATATTGCAAAAGATTTTGAGCTGGTTTAGTTCAAAACATGCATGGTACATAAGAGATTGTAATATTTTGTACATCATATAGGTCAGTCCAACCCTTACCTACAAACACCACTTTCCTTAATGGCATTCTTCTCGTGATTTAACCTTCGAATTAGCTGTGGCAATTCTTCCCTGTAAAATACATGGAAGGTATAACAACAAAATTGCAATATTACCACAATTCATAGCCTACACATTAGATTGGAATCAAGTTGAATTTCAAGTTTGAAGTCAAAGGTGCAAACTTGTTTATGTTACCTGTTCTCTTTGCAGTTTCCAATTGCTAAAGGATACACTGAGCTACAACTTTCCGCACTTGAATGTTTAAAATTTACTGGTACAACTGCGACAGAAACTTGATCTTTTCCTGTTATTTGGAACAAAATTAAAAATATAGAATATTAAATATTATTGCCATGATGTTTAGTACACTTGAGAACTTACTCCACAATTTGTTAGTGAATTTGACAAAACCACAATATGCATATTAAAAATAAAGAGCAGTTTTGAAATTAAAACAGTTGCTAAAAGTTAAAGCAAACCTTTTTATGCTGTTGTTGTCTGTGACTGATATACAAGATGTTATTCACAAGGAAGGTGGGCAATTTGAACTAAAGGTAATCAAGACAATACCTGCAAAAGGCCTTCCATCCAACTTAATGTTAAAAATCATGGAAGGCTGTGCTGCATTATGCAGTCTGGCTTCTCGAATGGCCCAAATGATTGCTTGCCCTAGGCCTACTGAATAACCAATTATGCCACATTCAGGATCCAGTGCACTGATGTTTATGACAGACTGGGTCGTGGAAAACACCATTGACCTGCAGGCCTTTATTGCAATTTACCATCTCTCTTCAATTGAAAAAGAAAATAATTATTTAAGTACTTCAAAAAATAAATCTGGTCAAAATGTGGCTAAATAAATTACTAAGGGAAAGTTAACCATGAACCAATCCAGTCAGCACTTTTTTCCCATGGTGAATTTGCCAATGAATTGGTCATTAGAAGAAGCAACAATGTTATAAGGTAATAAAAGTGAGATAGTCTAATGCCCCAGGGTAATTGTGCGGAAGACAAATGCCTGACCCCTGGGATGGTAAGTGTGGGAAAAAGCCCCACTACTGGTGGGGGTGGGGGATGGCCACAGCTGGAATTGACTGATGCATTACTATCATTGAGATGAATTCAACCATACATTTAATTAATGCAAACGTCATAAACGAAAGCTCACCCCACTCTTTTCAAGGTAAAGGAAATTTAGAACTGTTTGCCAGCCATTGTCAGGCAATTTTGTCTCAAGTTTGACGTACTGCTGTACCCAGTCAGGAACTCTCATGGCGGCCTCTTGCTTCTGTTTAACATCAGCAGCAGATCCAAGATCTTTGTTTTCTGCCACAATCTCTATAGCTTCCGATATTGCTGACTCCACTGCCTGTTGATGTTCCTCCTTGCCATAAATAAATCCAAAACCAGAATTCCTCCCAGACGTCCATAACTTGAGTGGAAAGCATCGTCAATATCCTCAAATGCAAGATCTTTTCTTGGAGATTGGTCCAAGCGAACTATCATTAATGTCACTTAGGATTAAGGTGTCTATCTTTCTAGATGTAGAAGGCAGTGGTGTCGTTGGCAGCGTTTCCAAAGTATTTGCAATTAAATTTTTTGTTTGCCTCACCTTCTCGCAATAGAATTGTAAATCCTTCTCGAGGATGACGATCCTTTGGCTTTTCGGTGTTCCATCAATTGCCATATTTGCTGTTCCATCAACCGCTCTGCTCTCATCGACATGGCTCACGAAAATATCGGACGACAAAGATCTGTCATCTGCCATCAAGTAGAGCTTTACCAAGCTACCGCAAAGGCCAAACAAAGTAATTGCGAACGCTTCTTTGGAGTTCTGCACTCCAAACCACTCGTAAGGAACGTGTTCTCCATTTTCCCGCCAAAGATCGGAGACTCGTACATGACTGGTCTCGTTTGGAAAGAATTCAAAAAACTTTCCTTTTATAAATTGACTGACCTTACGGCCCACAAGTCGGCTCGAGAGAGAAAACCATTTCTTTCTCTGGGTAAGACTAGAGCCAAAAACGCGATGAAGCGAAAACAACTTGAGAAGTGAAACCAGTTCTCATCAAACGGATTACAATGAAAGAATGAAAAAGTGTAGGCCAAAGGCTGACTCTAAATATTGGAGATTATGATTGCATCAAAATTGACAAAGTAGATAAGACGCCACTTCATTCAAATGTACTAATAGGGGAAATTCTAGCATTTGAAAATGATTTATGCCAAAGTTGCCTGCAAATTTGGAATCATTTCCACCCTCATTTTACCAGCCAGACTGGTTAAATGTCAAGCAACAAACTTAGTTATAAGTAAAGATAAGAGTATAACCTTCACCAAAGCATGCAAATTGGCAATCAACCAGTAGGACTGTAAACTTTTATTTGCTTTAAAGTTTGTATTACTTAAAGAGTGAAATAATGAACAATGCAACACAAACGGTTTATTAAAGCATGTTGTATTATTTGTTGCAGTTGTCATGGGAAGTCACCCTAACCCCTAACCCTCACAGTAACTGAAAGTTAACCATTTTAAAATGGGTGCTTAGTCTTAAATACTGCTTATCAGCACTAACCAAATGGGTGCTTAGACTTAAATATTTTTTATCAGCAATATTTGTAGACAGTATGCAGTATGTGGTCCGCAGTTGCTATGCTCCTCCTGGAATGCTAACTGTTTCAAATAAGACACTGCATAACCCATATCGCTAAATTGAAAGTTTAACCGTACTTCCTAAAATGTGGGCAATGTCCCTAACCTTACAAGAAAGCTAACCATTCAAAATGAGTGCTCAGTAACCCAAGTCACTGAGCCAAGCATTTGACCCTAATGACTAAAATATTTTGGTGTTTGATGGTACCCGAGAGAAAATTTTACCCAACTTTTGAAAAATTCACCTCGTCAAAAAAAAATTACCTAGTTAAAAAAATATAACCTAGTTTTTTTCTAACTAGGTGATTTTTTTTAACTAACTAGTTGAAAATAAAATCACCTAGTTAAAAAAAAACTAACTAGTTGAAAATAAAAATTAACTGAAAACAAAACTTAACTGCAACATATGCAAGTCCGCAAGTCTGTGGCAATTGTGAAAGACTTGTGCACATGTTCATTTCATCGAAACTTGATTCCTGTAATAGTTTACTAACAGTTTCCCAGATAAGGAAATCTCCAAGCTCCAGTGTGTGCTTATTGTTGGTGCTGCAAAGAATGAACATATGTCACCCATATTACAGCAACTACACTAGAGTTTTCAGTAGGGACTTTAGGAAACCTCGACTATGGACAATGGACTATGGACTACGGACTAGGAACAGGAGAAAAATTAGGACTGGGACGAGACATGAGTGACGTAACTTCCCACTGTCGCAAGCTGACCACGGTGCGTAGTTGGCCTGTTTATCGTAGTGAGATCACCGTGAGTACAAACCCATAAAAATTGTCTGAAAATAGAATGTTTAAGTTAGAATATGAACTGAGGGGGTATCTTCCCTCTAACAAGTAAGCGAAAAATCACATCTAGGACAATTTGACTGGCTTCTGAACTCTAAAAAGCAAGGAATTCAACTGTTAATCCTGGCCGCCAATTTACGCTTTATATTTCTATGTGTCTTAAGCGTAAATTTAAGCTTATATGAGCAAGAATACTTACGATGTCCTTTGCATTTTCTAGATTACAATGGCGTCCTCTCAAGTGGAGATGTAAGGAAATAGCTTTATTACATTTCTAAATTATTTTGAAAACAAGTCATTAGAATTTAATTGAAGTAGTGTCTAACATGTGTATTATTAAATTTTGAATTGCAGAGTCTGCAATGCAAGGCTGCACTGACACGAAACAAGTAAGCTTAATGTTCCATTATTTATTTTTATTTTATAACTATTCTGTGTGTAGTCGGAATAATGGTGGTTCAGGTTGACAAGTACATGAATCAATACTTTTATAGTCAAGATCAGATTCTGTCACTTCAAGAAAACAAAATTGCACGATTGCGTAGCGGCGTCATATCATGTTTAGGACGTGTTTGTTTACTAATTCAAGCAGTGTTTTCATCAACAGCAATCAAATCCATAAAATTAAGTGCTTAATTTATTTAAAGCTTTATTTGAGAGATAAGATTGTACTGTTTTGGTCGCTTTTGTTCCCTGACCTGGCTAAATTAAACTTGTTTTAATATTTATGGAAGTGGCTCTGGGTGTTATCAGAGATCTGAAGTTCTTAAAATAGGAAAACGTGTTTATAAACATCACGATAGACTAGCACAGAATCAATCAATAAACTCTATTTAAGAATGTAATTGTTTATTGAAGTTATTCACAATTAATTTCTGGTTAACACTCTCTGAAGGTACACATTAGTTGAGGTCAAACTACGCACTTCTGCCAAGAGAACATGGATTTACCAAGGGAAAATTTAGCTGAGTACACCCCAGGTAAATATATCTCGGGTTTCATTTTCCCTAGGTGAAAAGGTCACAATGAAGAAAATCACATCTAGGTATTTACAGGGCATTTACAGGATTAAATTTCATGCCGCGTAAAATTGGCTCACAAATGGAAAACAACATGTTAGAAAATCACGCAGATCAAAGAGA
>NW_027179448.1:0-2500 GCF_036669935.1 Montipora foliosa | reverse complement strand
GAGAGAGGCGCGTTTAATACACTTTTTCAGGAACTAGCCCTCGCAGATACGCCTGGATTCAATGAGTATATGAGAATGCCTTATCCAAAATTTGTCGCTTTGGCTGATCTGATTGGGCCATATATTAAGAAGCAAGATACTTGTATGAGAATCTCCATCCCTGCAAGCGAGAGGCTAGCCCTAATGATTCGTTTCCTGGCGACGGGTGAGACTTTTCAATCGCTTTCCTTTCAGTTCTGCATTGGAAAGGCAACTGTTAGTGGAATTGTCACGGAGGTGTGTGATGCAATTTATGCTGTGCTTGGAAAAGATTTCCTTCAGACACCCAAGCAAGCTGAAAAATGGACTGAAATTGCAGAACTGTTCAACTCAAGTTGGAACATACCGAACAACATTGGAGCCATCGACAGTAAACGTATTCTTATACCTGCTTATGCAGGTTCACACTTCCACAACTACAAGGGAAACGAAAGTATCATTGCCCTTGTAGTTTCAGGGCCTGATTATGAATGTTTGTACGTTGATGTGGGCACCAATGGAAGAAACCCAGATGGACAGGCCTGGCGAAGAAGCTCTCTTAAATGTGCACTAAATGATTCAGACAATCCATTAAATATACCACCTCCGCGTCCACTTCCTGGCCGAACAACTCCAGTTCCTTTTGTTCTCACAGGGGATGAGGCATTTGGGTTATCTAAGTACATGCTAAAACCTTACCCTAGCAGGAATCTCACTGTAGAACAGAGAATTACCAAGTACCGCATTTCAAGGGGAAGAAGAATTTCCGAAAATATTTTGGGAATTCTGGGGAACAGGTGGCGTTGCTTTAGAGTCCCTTTTTTGTTAGCTCCATTTGAAGTAAAGGGAATAACCCTAGCTGCACTTACCCTTCACAACTGGCTAAGAGCTGACACCAGCAGTCGTAACATTTATAGTCCACCCACCATTATTGACAGGGAGGACCCTGAGACGGCAGAGGTTATTCCTGGATCATGGAGAGAAGATATCCCAACAGATTCTTTCCTTAATTTACAACCATCAACGTCAAGGAATTGCTCTAATGAAGCTAAAAATATGCGTGAAGAATTCACTCAGTGGTTTAACAATGAAGGTGATGTGTCATGGCAAAGGCATATGTGTGGGCTATAAACCTTTTACACAGGTACACAGGAAGGACATGCCAATCCCAGGGAGTCCCACATCAAGTATTTTACTGCAAAAACATTTAGATCACTTATTCATGTTTGCCACCCCCACCCACCACAAGAAACCTAAAGACAAACCCCAGAGTATCTGAACCCCTCTAGTTAGGAGGACATGGGCACTACTAAGTATAGCCCCATCATATTGCATTTACATTTAATAACATAACAGAAATAACATGCGTAATTCTTCAAATGTGTAGCTATTCAAATCTCACCATAGGGAAGGTATTAAAACAGGCTGCAACAGCTGCATTGCAGTTTGAGGGGACCAAAACCAGATGAAACAATTCAGTGTTTATTTTTAAATATAACTTCACAATAACCACAATAAAATAACATTTGTAGAAACAAGTTGTTAGTATTTCTTTGTACAAGCAGGTTTTGATAACCTGAGCAGGGTAAAAGAAATCCTCGAAAAGGTCAAAAGACCAATATTTAATATTCACAACAATAAATTTAACTGATTGACATTGAAATGGAGGGTTTGATGGTAATTGAATCTACCATTTTGTATACAAGTCCATATTTGCCATAAAATGCTATAAAATTCCACCCTCAGCTCCAACATTTGGCAAGCTTTGTTGTTTCAGCAGCCACTCTATGAAAAAATGTTCGTGACTGATTGACATAGTCATGTGGAAACCTATTGTCAGGGAAGGCAGTCCATATGTTCAAACGTATCCAAATTACAACAAGAGGATTCCCAAAAATTCGTACTTGATTATATTAATAAATCAATTTGAAAAACACTGGGCTTTGTAAAAACCCATATTTAAACACAACTACTTTTGCCTTTGAGCATGACATATTGAGACAAGACCATACCTTCGTGTTTCTGGGTATTAGTAATACTCCATGGGTGCAAAGGAATGCATCTGCATGCTTTCATGAGGAGCAGGGATGTTCTGTTGATAACTATTATTTGCTTCACTTGAACTATAGGAAGAAATACTTGGAGCAGGGCTGTATCTACCATGTGTGCTAAATCGAGTTGCAGCACCACTGGCAACCTCCATTTCATCACTCTCCTCTATCTGAAATAATATATCCCCTATGCACTTCTTTGTCCTGCGAAATTTTTTTGGATTTCATTTTGACAAGGTTAAACGCACATAATTTGCAAATGCTGCAACTTCACTATTTTCGATTGCACTATTTTGTCCCTGATGCTTTTCAGGTTGTCTCATTGCCACCACAGCTTCAGAAAACAATTGTAGTTTTCTATCCTCACGGCTGTCTCTTTGCTGCTGTTTAGAAGCCTTCTTAACTTTGGGTTTTGAAGGCTCACTTATGGA
>NW_027179447.1:0-15153 GCF_036669935.1 Montipora foliosa | reverse complement strand
AAAAGCATGAAAATGATGTTAGTCTAAATGGTCTCTCTTTTTTCGAAGAGTTACTGATACCTGCTGCTCTAAAACGAATTAATGATCTAATATCAAAATCGTGTCTCTTCCATTTGTGGCAAATCGCAAATTTAGTCTGACGAGATCCGTTCGGCCTAATACGTGATCTTGTACGTCTGTACATAACAAAAAACTCCGAGATGTCATATTCTCATTCTGTCATATTCATCTTCTTCGATCTTCTCCACGGAAGTTAGTTATCTTTCACCACAAATGTATCTTAAATTGGGGGTCATTTCCATCTAGGGACAACCAGCACGTTTTCAACTTAGTTAGCGGCTCACTTGAACAGTGTAGGAGACAGCAAGCTATCTAGTAGTGTGAATGTTTTTCTGTACCACTCCACCGATGTCCACGCAAATCTACCCATACGAATTCCTGCGACGTTTTCGGCTTGCATCTGCATCGCGTGGGGGAAAAAACGAGACGAGCCTGCGAGCACTGCCACCTCTGAAGAGCAAGCCACGTGCAGCGACATTGTTTATTAAATGATATGCCCCACGGCGAATGTACGCTGACTGGTGAGACTGACCGAACTAACCGCTGTGAACACCCTTATACCATTCCAAATTTGGAGTTGTGTGGCCGGGAAAACCTTGTTCACGTTCAAATCCTATCTGAATCCTCGAGTGTATTGACATCGGTAGGGCCCTGACCCCGGTGGCACGATCATAGATTTTGCCACGTTGTGTGGTTTGCTACAGTGTGGACGGCTCCAATGTTTTGGATTTCGGTCTTGCGCAGGCCCACCATCTGCACCAGTAGGTAAGGGTTTCTCGGATTGACCAACTCGGGAGGCACCTTATAGTGGAGTAGGTCAAGTAAAATTTGGAGGAGTCACAGTAGGGGTAGGTCTAAATTTGTCGGGATTACTCTTGAATTTGTTAACCGCAGGGGATGTTGTGATTCCGTAAGGTCTCAGATTAGAAAGAGGCGTGGCGTTTTGTTGAGTAATTCGGATCAACTCCGAATGTACCATTCATCAAAGGTGATTAGCGAACAGATGATGATTCCTTCAAAGTGGATTGGGCATCTTTGTCACAGCACTTTGTCCCTCAAGGCGGTGGACATGAGGATGTCTTAATGCAGTTTTTGACTTATCAAAGAAAGACATAAAGCCAAGAGCACCGCTTCAAAAAACGTGCGTAGAACCGGCTTTGAGTGCACAATTCTCTACGGCGATGGTGCATTAAAGTTGGGCATTCAGTAGTTTTATATTGGCAAATGATGTGCCCTTTGGCTTCATTAAGTTTAAACCAGTTTGGTTTATTGACACTGTTGCAACCTGCCTGTTGACGCGGAATCGTTTTTGTTCGTTTAGGGGTACATTCTTCAAGTATAATGGTAATTGGATGGGGAATAGTGTTCCCGGCTGACCAGTGTCAAACAAAGCTGACGGGTTTCAAAAGCTGGGCGATGTAATCCGTGCTCGGTTATAGCGAATAACTAAGACATCGCTTGCACCATTCACACAAAGCCTCGCCCCATTTACAAACGAGCAAAGCGAGATATTTCGATCGTTTCTTACGGAGCAACCGGATAGCGGGCGTTTTGGAAAGCAGCTCGAGCATTCTATCCAAAAGTGTCAGCAGATTGAAACGCAGCAAGCAACAATACGACCCATGCTCGGCTGATTCGATATTAGTTGATTCAGTATTCAAAGTATCGAGTGGAGGACTGTGATCATCAGTTGAAGTGGATAAGTTAGGGTGACAGGTCTGCTTTAATAACGTGGTTACTAGACTCAGACAGCAGACCGCTCTGTGGCTCCGGATCTTATTCGAGTCTTCTGCTGGAAGAAACGATGGGAAGGCGACGAGTCTGCCATGAAGTATATTGTGACAGTTAAAGCTTTGTAAAAGCGAGGATAGCTTTGTTGCGTTGTTGTTGTTGTTTTGTTGTTTCTTGTGTTTGATTAAAACACTGTTGAATAAACATCTATGGCTTCATATGAAGTCGTCAGAGAACGGGACAAACATGGCGTTAAGGAGGAGACATCATTAGCCGAGTAGGCCGGAGCTACGGCTCTTGCGTCTTAGCTGATGGTATTCGTGGAAGTGCTGGGTTACGTTCTCGAGTGCTGGGTTAAATTCTCGGCTGCGACACTGGTCTGTCTACGTTCAGTTGAGTACTCTTCCGTAACTTTTTTCATTGGTTCATGAAAAGCCCTGAGAGGATCGGCCCATTTAAATTCCAACAACCGCATTGTACAGCGTTAAAGAAACGATGTAAGGCTATGTGCAAACAAAAATCACTTGTTGTGCTATTCTCACTTGTGTCCCTCACGGCACGTCCAATTTTAACATCCAGCACGAAGTGTCCCCTTAGGCCTGAAGACAAATTTGCGCAGCTGATTTCTAGATCGATAGAACGATTGTACTTAAGTGTTAGCGGTATTTTTAGGTTCGGATAAATGCAGCTGTTACTACGAAACCACCGATCTGTGGACAGCCTGAATTGTTGAGGTCGACGAACGCCCTGCCCCATTCAGTGTACCCATTTTGATGAAATTCCCTTGTCCCACTTTATTTGCGGTAAATTGTTAATTCCAAGTGACGGGGTCCTCAAATAGTAGCTCAATGTCCAGGAACGACTAGACACTTAAAGAAAGTTCCTTTCTCCTTTTTCCACGGTCGGGAACAGTAAAGACCACAAACACCGAAGGTACGTTTTCCAATGTAGAATAAAAATAGTATTGTAAGGCGATAGAGAGTGCAACAAGCAACCATC
Source organism: Montipora foliosa (assembly GCF_036669935.1). Taxonomy (NCBI): domain Eukaryota; kingdom Metazoa; phylum Cnidaria; class Anthozoa; order Scleractinia; family Acroporidae; genus Montipora; species Montipora foliosa. The sequence continues at coordinate 12,363 of NW_027179447.1, read as the reverse complement.
AGGAATATCGCTTGTTACTTCAGAGTGCCAAGCACAGAAAGGTTTCCTGGCCTGAAAAGTTGCGTTCGCACACAAACACTTCAAGAATTGGACTAATGTGAAGAAACAACAGACGCAGTGGGTTTACGTTGGCAGTGACCTCAGTAATTCGGGCCCATTCCACAGATCGGTAGGATTTCGTAGTGATTAACAATTAGACCGTGAGCCCGCAAGAAGGGCTACGGGTCAATAGCCCATTCAGCTTCGCCTCAATGAACCTATTGGGACCCGTTGGCCCCTAGTCGTGGGATCCGTGGACCCCCTTTTGACCGGGGCCCTAAACTCGTCGGACAAAAAAGCAAATGCAAGAAGTTAAAGCAGAAATATGTATGTGGCAATAAAAGGAAAGACAAAGCAGTCACGATGAGTCGACTACGAGGGAATTATACTAATAGTCCTCTAGGTAGCGTAGCCAATCAAAATGCAGGCTTTGAATTAGTCCACTAGTTGGGGGATACTAATTTTACTCTATTACCCCACAGGCGAGTGATGTTAAAAAGGCAGCAAGGGGGGATGACACTTCGTGACGCTTACAAAAACGTTGCGTGCAGCGAATTTCGTGCTTCTCTGGACATAAAAAATCTCTTGAAAATAGGCAATTCTTGGGTTTCACTCACGTGATCAACAGCCATGTTTTTCAACGAAAAACAAAAGAAGACGGTGAGAATAATAATAGCTTTTCAATTCCCGGAGGATTGGATCGGGACACCAACATGGCGACACCAACATGGCGGCCGTGACCGTATTGTGAAATCCAAGAATAGAAGATTCACTTGCACATGCTTACGTCGTCAACTAAACTAAAATTTTAAAAATAAGTGCATTCAATTTTTTTTTTCCGCTTGTGTAGCACACGAGTATTATCCTTGTTTTGTGACGTTGGCCTAGCCGTCCTTTCTCCGAACTTTCTAGATCTGGTGTTCACTGACACCTCGGTAACCTTGTTTTCGTTTCAAACTTGTATTTACGCAGAAAATCCTGTCACCATCAAAGGCCTTGAAGCCAAAAACGGAATATCACGTGATGTTAGAGTGCATTGCGCCAAACGTCAATGAAGACAAATACAGCGATTCATCCAATTAACGTTGCTACGTCCCAGCCCATCTCCTTCGTAACAGCCTCTCCACCAGGTCCACTGAGGAAACATCTACGTTGTTTCCGCCACGGAGGTGGAGTATAAAAAGTGGAGTGGAAAAAATCCAGCAGTGAACGCTGCTTCTCTCGCGGCTACTCGTGTTACGGTAGGCAAGAGGGATCAGGACATTTCAACGAAAATCTGACGGATGCAGTTGTCACCTGAGCTTTTTTTTTTTTCTTGCGCGCCTATACATTCGAATCGTTGACGCCGCAAACGGAATACACGCTTCATTCTTGAGGCAGTAACTGAAGAGGACGTGTTTGACACGCATGATAGAAAGGCGCTGGCTCTGTTACCGTCTTCTCTGCAGGGTCACGGACACAACGGCTTGGATCCGCCAGATAATCTAAAAATATGTTCGCGTCCGCACACCCCAACCTCCATCCCCCGCGTGTCAACATGGGAAAACCACGCCCTGTCCGGTTATGGCATGTCACTTCATTCACGCAACTACTCACACACGAACTTCAATAAGTCCCAAACAGGTCCCCGTTACGTAAGAAGTCACGTGGGCGCGTATTCTTGATTACAAAGGACACTGGCAAGGTATTAGTTGTTGAAAGCGAATCGTCTACAGCGGAACTTTGTGGACATCGATCCGGGAACTGTTTATAGGATTGTTGTCGAGAGCTGTTGCTGGGGATCAAGGATTATAGGTCATACGCGGAAGTACTTTTGATAAGCGATGAAAGCAAGTACAAACTCGATGTGTAGTATCCAGCTGAGGCCCAAAATCTGCCGGAAATGCAGCAGTGATACTTATACAGGGCCAGCTGGTGGGCTGTACCATCTGCCCCCCCACCTGGAGCCACCAGTGATATGGAGTCAGCGGATCACTGCCACCCAGGTATCAAAACTCTCGTGGAAGAGAAACCGCTCGTTCTTGGGGTACCTGGTAAAATACAAATTTCCATCGTAAGGCATATCAGGTTTCTGCTCAACCTAATATTGTATTTTACTTGGTTAATGATATTAGTGCAAAAATATGTTGATTTTGGTCACTCATCGAAGAAGGAGCACGTCATTTAATCCAAAACGACTAGTGCAGAAAAGAAGAATTAGTGCAGATAGTTGAAATTAGTGCAAGAAAGGTGAATTTTGTGCATTCATATCATCAATAAATAATCGCATTAATTGTCCTAGCGACAACTTGGAATGAGTAAAGTACTTGTTAGTTTTTCTCAAAGACTGCTGCTTGCACTTGCCATGCGGACTCGTGCGAGAGGCCACTTCCGAAAATACCATAATACTCTTGTCTTTCACCCAAATTTTGCAGTAAGCAGTGTTTCCTGTTTCTCTTGGGATTTTCAATGGTCCCAAGAGGAAACAAAAGGCAATGCTTATGCGAAATTTAGAGGGGCAGCACAAAAGAGTATTATGGTATTTTCCGAAGTGGCCTATTTTGTTGGTCTTTGGAAAAAGTTTTACTCTTGCTTATTTATCCCACATTGCACACCGACATCATGTTGGATTACTTAGACAAATATCTGACTTACACGAAACCAAGCTGACCACGGTGACAAATTTAGTTACATTACCATTCCAAAGATAGAAATCAGAATCGGGGACAAATTGTTGATCTGTTCGAGTTGATTTTCTGTACGGCAAAGGCCCAGTGGTTGCCTCGAATACGACTTTGTGAAGGAGCGCTCTGTACATGGGCCAGGAGCATACTCGATCCCCAGAGCTCTTCTCTTGAATGACGGGAGGAGATAGAGCTATGGGGAAAACCTGAAAACAAGTGTCTTCTCATTGGCTTTCGTGACGAACAATCAAAAGCGGATTGGTGTATTCATGTTAGCACGAGGAGTGAGCAGGCGCTCGTAAGGTTCAAGTACAATTCAATTCACGGCGCATGTTCTCCTACAGAAGAGTCTTTCAGAGCCTTGGGTCAATCCGCGGGGCTATGGTGACGAGGGGTTTGTAACAGACGATAAAAATGGCATTTCTTTTTCGTTTCGGAAGAATTGACTTAAAGCCAGTGACAATATTTTTTACAATTAGTTTTTGGTAAGGGTTTTTTGCTGTGATCACTTTTGTTTTGAAAATGTTGGAACATGCCTCTATCTTTGTTTTCATATCACCGTCTTGACCACGAGTTGAAACGTTCCGTTACGGTTTCCTAGTGCTTTTACACAAAAACTTGTTTGTGTCAGGACGAAGCTTATGACCAAGTAAATTTGTGGTTCTGTGTAAATCGATATTGAGGCATAACATGGGTCTGTTATTCACTAGTGTGAAAAGTGCACAATAGACTAGTTTCGAATTGTGCAGCAGCAAAAGAACAGAGTCGAGGGTTAGGGGAAATAAGATGCATCTTCCTTTGTTCCTAAACAAAACAAAATGCTAAATTAATCCCCTGAGCCGGGTACCTCTACTCTGTTCTTTTGTTGCTGGACAAGTCGAAAACCTTTCTATTAATTTCACATTTCACGAGACCGTATTAGAAACAGGCGAGCTTGTGCGCCGAATCGTTCTGTGTATTGAGTTATCTAGACACTCAAAGATTCATAAGCAGTCGTGAATTTGGGTCGTGGGCTGTATGGACGTTAAAAGACTTGAAATATCTGGATGAGCCGACCGCCAAGGCACTCCTGAAGGTTATTCGAACGCATAGATTCTGTTCGCCACTTTATGTAAGATTCCTAGCAAGCTAGAGGGTTAGGGGTTCGCTTGCATAATGTACAGCTTCTTGGTTAAGGGTCAAACGTTCTGGCCTTTCGTCAAGACCTTCACTGCAGCTTGGCCCGGGGAAAGATAGTAGTACTAATTGACCACTGTAAACCTCATCATAACATTTGATTCTCACTTTAAACTTGGTGTTTTGCCACAGTCTCTGATCCACATTGCGCCGTGCACAAGAAGACCCAGCCCGCGGCCGGGTTCGGGTAGGTAGAAAGGTTACAGAGTGGAAGTAAATGGTGCGCGTGCACAACGAGACTGGCAGGCGGACCAGACCAACATGACTTTAAAGAAATGCAAATCTGTGGCGTGATTTAAAATACTCTTGTGTATTGGTGGCAAGAACTGGGCCTGAAGGGATGGATGCATGTCAAAAGGAGGTAAAGTACCCTGTACTGAGGTTTGCACAGCCGCCAGGTTGGCTTCGCTCACCCCGTCTGTCGCTCACCCACTACCTGGAAGTTGCCGTCTTACCTCGGCTTGAATATAGCGTGCGTCCACTAAAAAGTAGGCTTACGTACCCCACTGTGGGCTGTATCACCTTGTCAGCGTTGGGTTGTGTGATGCTGCCCTTTCTATGGTTACGCAACTTATCATTCATTGTGAAGAAACATGCAATAAGTCCATTCAAACAATTAAATTTTGGAGTGCTGCGGAGAATACTCGGCAAGGCATCTTGTTAGAAAGTTCGAGTAAACTTAACATGCCCGTGATATTTCCCCTAAGCCGCCGTCATTGACCGCTACAAAACAATAGGTTTAGTGAACAAAAACACTGAGGCTCTGACACGCTCTGCACGTTGCGTTTTACATTTTGGTCCAGTTCTTATGCCGTCATCTCCCGAATGACGACGTTGAAATGACCAAATTCAAGGTTCTGTGAAGGACGTCCGCACATGACGATGAATTTTCAGTTCTCTCTCTACGCTTCCAACACATTCATACCAGTTTAATTCCTCGACAGTGACTACACATTTTTAACGCGAACACGACAGTGAAATAGTTCTTAGTGATGTGAATAACGAGAACTTGTATGTTTAAATGAAGTCCTCGTAGCCGTCGTCGCTACTCGTTTCGTAAGCTCCCTAATGCAGGTGCATTTTAGGGGGACCCATGCTTAGTCGTGCCTTTCTTACCAAAACGTTTGGCCGCCATTTTGGAGGAACTTAAGGAAGAAGAAGGTTCGGGAAAGAAAGACAGAAAGAAAGGAAACTGACGCAAACAACATTGCGTAGGTAGTAGAAGGACCTTTTGTCCGGTCGTCCATCCCAAACATAATGAGGTTAATGTTCCTTTCTTTCAGAAAAACTGGGAACTCTGGACTCGGTAATAAACGACACCGACACCGATGAAGAGGTGGTGTTCAAACATCTGTCTGAACTGTTTGGAAGAATCTGCCTCTGACCCTGTGGACGTTACGTTACCGCGTCAAGACTGGAACATTTCCTTGAGTGCGAAGTACTCAGCAAACAAGCCCGCAGGATCATTGCGGGATAGCCGTGTGCAATGAAAGCGGCGACGAGGAGGGGGGGTGATGGTGCGTTCGTTGGGATCGTGAAGGAACTGTCAGGGGATGTGAGAGGATTCAGACTGATTTGGTACAGCAGCAAGCTCAAGGACAAAAGTGAAGTGGTACTTCACACGGGCGATGCAAATGGTTACGAGATTTGGTCTGTACTGCCTTGAGGGTAACAGGTTAATTATGAATGTGTTGGGTTCAACACTGGCTCTGTAAGATTGCTTAGCTGCCGTAACAAAAGCTTGCCGTAGGCATAATGTCCCGGCGTTGTAAGCAGGCGTGGTGATAAACAAAGCGGACACCAAATCTAGCAGACTGTGTATGAAGACCCTGGACTTGTTAGAATTAGGGGCTCTGTCAGTACATTCCACGTGTGCGTTGTACATGTTATTATTGTAAGTGGTTTGAACCAGGAGTCATATTCATAATTAATTCGCCCTAGTAAACTCTGTTAGCCCTGAAAAGGCCTCTTAGGATGACATTGACTGACGTTTCCGCCAACCGTTAGCGGAAGTCATCTTTAGAGTCAAGTTATTTGTGTAACGTCAGTAGCTGGTATAAACACTCTGGTCGTTGACGACCCAGTTGTTTGGACCAATCGGGCCGACAACCAGAGTGTTTATTACTGACGTTTAACCAAATAACTTGACTTACTCTCAGGTGTTAGTTTAGGTAAGCATGACATTCTAGGGGCAGGGTCAGGCTCTTTTAGTCAAACTTCAAAACACGAAAAGACGTCCTGTGCCTCAATGAAGACCCAAGAAACTACTGTTAATTTTGATACCAATAACCATTGAAGGGCACTGCGAAGCTATTCTTTGTTGTTTGTAGCCAAGGATGGAGAGGATGACAAATGGATTGAAACTTGGAAAAAAAAATTACCAGTTTTTTCAAGTTTGGAGACAATGTCTTTGTGCCAATAAATACATTTCATCTCTTCCCATCGAGCTAAGCCCACAAAGTATTAATTGACATTGTTTTACCCCAGTTTTGGACCTAAAAAACAGCAAAAGTAGCATAACTGTGCCAATTGAAAGACTGCTTTTTCAGCAAAGGAGAAAGAGTCTGGGTTAAGTGTCGAAGGTTCCTCGTGACTGCTATTATTTTTTACTCCTCTAAACAATCAAAAAATAGAAAAGAAACCCTCTTGCGATTTGCACGCAATCGTTTTGCTGCTGGAACCGTCAGCTTGGCGTTGATTGGTTCCCTAAGTTCTATGAGCCTAGGTTTTGATTGGTCAAATGGTGGTTAATTTTTGTATCTTTTATTTTAGTTGCGTGTACCCGATGTATTTGGAAAGGTATTCCAGGATCGAGAAGAAGCAATGGCTGTTTTTGGACCGCTTCATTGCCAGGTATCGTCTCAGGATTTTTCAAACTTTCATAAACTTCTCGTATCGAGAAGAGAGCGAAGTCGCCTTCTCAAACTCAAAAGTCATTAATAATTAATTAAACATTAGCCAACCAGGAAAGCGCCGTTTCGGGTCAGGGGGATTGGTTTAGAAACCCAGTGAAAAAAACGTGCGTCCAAATGCGCGTGTTTGAAAGACATGTGCAAAATGTTTGTTAATGGAATTGTAATCGTAAACCAACAAAGCATAGACGGGAACAGAATAGCTTTTAATATAGTCAATCCTTGTACTCAATGCATTACAAAACTTTTGTAATGCACTGTTTAACGCTGTGCCATCGTTTAACAGTGCATTAATAATTTAATGTTACGAAGTTAATAGGAACCTAATCGGCTTAACTCACGTTGTGCGCAAGTCAAATCTCCCGAAATTAAGGATTCTGTGTGTATTGAGTAGTTCCGATTAGGTCTATTTGCCCGTAATTGTACAAACAATTAAAACCAAGGCCGTTCGCCTCGTGATTTCTTCTGTTTTTCGTGATATTAATTTGCGAACTTATTAAACACTCGCCCTCTTTTTTCAAATATTACATGAAAAAGTAAAATCTCTTCGCAGTTCTGTGTCGCACTAGGTAGTTTTGATGTCTGAGACGACACCTTATAATAGGGTTAGTTCGAAAGTGGACAGCCGCGTTCATTGGAACAAGAGATTGAAAGTTATCCGTTGGTAGGCATAGCCGCCACGTCCAAAATTGTATTTCAAATTCAATTTATCGCCACGACCACCTTTTGTCCAGCAATGAACATTATTAGATGCCCGACCTATTTGATTTTTATTTGTTTACAACACGAAGTGGCCCTTTACGTCGGAGCATTTGCTACCTATTTCTAGCAATGTCTAACATCTGTAAATGGTTAGATAGATTTTCAAGTCTTCTCGGAAACTGCCAATATATGTCCAGAAAACTCAGTTACTTAGTTTTCCCCAGTAATTAGTGTGCCCCAAATGCTGTTCCTCAAGGTAAGGATAGATGACGCGTTAAAAGTTCTCGCGCCACTTTTCAAAACAATCAGAAGTGAAACAAAAACCATTTGTGGCTCGCCGCGGCGTGCTCAATTTTCCCTGCGCTTTTTGGTCGGCTACGGGAATTTTTACTTCCAGTTTTGATTGGTTTAATGGTTGGCCAAAGTAATTACTTTGTTTTGGGTTTTACGAAACATTTGAAAACCGCTCTAAACAGCTGCGTGCATCTGATTAGGTCTAAGATGTGAATAGGCCACGTTCGATGTATAAGTATTCACTCATGGCTACGAGCTTTATGGTTAAATTTGAATATTTATTTGTTTAGAAATCTTCCCTTGACCACTTGTGAGACGAACAAAACAGAACGGACCCGGGGACATTTGATCATTAAGCCTCGTTGCAATGTTATCGAGTATTGATATATCGGAAAATTCGGCTAAGTAGATAAGAGGGGTGTTTCTCCATCGAATTTGCGGGCTCATCCCGGCACCGGCACAAATGGACTTGTTTTAAGATGAACTTTTTACACGCATAAAAACGAGACAAAAAGGGCCGGCCAACTTTACCCAATCAGGAAGATAACATGTCACGCACGAACTACTTTCCTGATTTGCTTTTCAGGGGGGACATGAGAAACTAATTTTCACGGGAACGGCAGGCTGTTCTAAAAATAGAACCAATTTGTGACTGTGCTGGGGGAGCCCACCCTGGCAATAAGGAAAACTTATCTAATTCACTCTTGATTAGATGTGTTTCTGGGGTAGTCCTAGAGAGACGGATTTGTCACTTTTCCATCCTGAAAGAAGATGGTGTATTTTCATTTGGAAATTAGCAAGGTGTTGCCACTGTTGTAAAATTCTTCGGACTCTTGTTCTGGTATGAAAACTTTTCTCGTCAGACTCCAAGACCCTCCCGCCCCTCCGTGGATCTGGTGCCGAAGTTGTATCCGATCAGTTCACAAATCGCATGGAACGAGCCAGTTACATAAGGGGATGTGCACATACGGGCATTACCAGGTAATGCAAAGTGTTATATGTCGTAGAGAGAGTAACAATCCAACTGTTTCTCTTTTCGGGAACAAGGGTCACACGTTTTTTTTTCAATTTATTTGTTGTTATTATTATTATTTTTGTTTTACCCCGAACAAAACGTTTTGTATGCCCGTGCTCACTTCTCGCATAAGTACACACATTAGTCTAAGGTGCTCACTTGACCACTTGCCTGAGCCATAGTAAATAGAGTGGAATGGTGGGGAAAGAGGGTTGACTAGCAATCGAGTTATTGCTCTTAGAGTTATGACATTAAAGTTAGAGTTAAGTTTCCAAAATCCTGAATTCAAGATTTTGGAAGGACGAAATCATGAATTCAGAAATACCGAAAGTATCCTAAACATGCATACAAAAAGCTAACCTTAGGCCTAAGGTTAGATTTTATGAATGTTGGTGGTGAATTTTGGAAACTTAACTCAAAAACTCTAACGAAATATACCACTATGAAAAATAACTCTAAGAATAACTGTCCCCTTGTGTCATTCCCCCACAAATTTCTTTGTTGTATGTTTTTGTACTTTTTTGGCCTTGGACCGCGGCACAAAACACAAATAATTAGTTGTTTGTTTACGTTGTACGGAAGAACTAACCAATAGAAACGTGTTGGTTACGTACATTCATGCATAGCGTATGCACGCAAAACAAAAGATGGTGGACTCTCCAACCTAAATCTTGCCATCTCTGTTTGCTCCTTGATATGTTGGCCGAGCTTCCAAACCATTCCCCTCTCTTAAATATGCCTGAGCTACTGTCAGTTTACTCGGCAAAGAATCAAAATGGGTAAGGGGAGAAGCACGCAGCTCTGCATTTATTTGATCATACAACTAAATGGGGTTGCGGTCGCACCATTAGGGAGTTATACACTAGTGTTAAAGGGGCTAGGTCACGCTATTTTAGGTAATTTTGTTGAGAATTTTGTCAATTATGAGCTCCTAAACGTCAAATTGGCAGAGCAAGAGTCTTTCATTTGCAAAATCACGGCCACATAACAACTGAGAATGATTTCCCAGCTTTGTAAATGACATTTTGAAATAGGACTGATATAAATTTGAAAAAAGGTGGGCCGAACGTTTTTCAAATTTACCCAAATTCAATACATTTCAATCCCTCTCCAAGTTGGTGTCAGTCCATGTCCCTTCTTGGCTTCCCGGTGTTTGTTAGAGTTCTTCTATAGTTTGAAACCGTTATTTTGATATTTTACGTTAATTATAGGCACCATTCGATACGTGCTGAAAATGCCTAAAATCGCGTGTACTAGCCCCTTTAAATCAAGTTCTGTTGTTCATTGTTCCCCTAGGGATTCACAACACCAGAGGGTTTAACACCTACAGTAGTGTCAACACTAGCGTTTTCCACTATGTTCTCTCGAGTGGAACCGCAAGCATTATCGTTTCCTTTACACGCAAGCTCTTTTTTTTGCTCTTGAAAAACTTGTTAAATAGGCAAGCTTGTTACTGAGAATAAGCGGGAATTTGTCCTACAAAACACCGGAATTACTGAAAACCAAGCCACTCCTATGTGCAGTCCTGATTGTTAAGCGATTTTTTTTTTGTCTTTCATAAACAAAGGTTTTTCTCAATGAACGCCGATTAGAGAACCATGGTGGACCGAAGACAAAGGCGAGGTACCATTCACTGGAGTCATCCAGGTTAGTAACAAGGCAACAAAAATAACCCTTTAAAAAAAATAGGACTGTGCACTGTGGTAAAAAAAGTATTTCGGTATTTTAGAGAACTTAAGCAAAGACGACGGCGCCGCCACTAACAATTCGTATGTTATTGTATAAGGTAATCACTTTGTGACTATTTCAAACCTTTTTTAAGATGACATGGGACAAGTAGTTCCTGAAGAATGACACTGGTCGGAGCGGCGCTTAATTAAGGGGAGGAAAGGAAAAGAACAGTTATTCTCAAGTGCTGGGGTTCTTCACAAAACTTCAAATTGGCCTATTTCACGTTGTTGCCTTTGCAGAAAAGACTGCAAAGAAAGAAGAATAGAAAGTGAGAAGAAGAAACTCATTCCAGGGCTTGCGAAGCTATTGTTTTTGTCCTTAAGTATGCAAATTTTTTGCCGTTCTTGTTGCCGTCGCCGATGTCGTTGCTTGAGTTACCTAATTATTCTAATTCTCGTTCGCCTTGTACAATAGAGGCTTTGCACGGCAGCCATGTTGCATGGCAGGAACAATGCAAATGTTTTGCATTAGAAAAGAACATTTGTTCCCATAGGAAAAAGAACTCTATTGTCCCTGCCATGCAAAAACTCTGTACGCTCGAAGTATCCTCGAATTGGATGGGCACATATGGATTTTGGAAGTGAGGCTGCACGATGTATTGATCTATGATGGGACTAGCTTTGTCGTCTAACCCTTTATTTGGTTATTTGCGTTGTTAGCGAGTTTTATTTTTCCGTCAACGACAAACGTCTCTTCAAATAATAACGTACGCGCTATCGTATGTCTTTGGATTCTTCCATCTAGTTCATTATTGGTTCAATATAGGCAAAATAAAACTACAGCCGAAAACTTGGCATGCGACGGCTAGCTTTAGCTTACATAGTGAAAAAGAAACGATGAAGTGTCTGTTGTGTGTGGACTTTTGCGTTCGTTGTCTGAACGGTAACGCTTGGTGATTTTACATGTATTTTTTGGAAAATATGAATGCGTGTCCGCGGTCGAATACTTTTCCTTATTTAACCAATCGTATGATAGCGTTTGAGTCGCTATTGTTGACTCAGCCGTTGTCGTTTCGTGAACGTTCTACGAGCGACGATTAATTCTTTTCCACTTGGTTCTGACCTGGTGGCATATGCGTAGTTACTCGATTCATTTCGACACTCGATTAGTGGCTTGTTTCGAGATAGCAATGAATGAGTTCCGTTACCCACTATGTGTGCATAATCGTTTGATGTTAGCACAAGTGGGAAAACCCGCGTCAATCAACTTGCGGCCACAGTTTATTCAGACAATTACATAAGTCATGCCAAGTGGAATTAAATTGGAAACGACAATATCGCGCCTTTGAACTTTGTTATAAAAAGCGCTTTCGATATTTCTTAAACCAAGAACTATTTATGCAGTGTGTTAAACTATATTGTGTTCTACCACAAGAAGAGATCACTTTTTCGTATTCTGATTGGGCCTCAAGGGTGATTATTCCTCCTATCACAAAAATGGGGTCCCTTCAATCGTAATCACATCGGTGTGAGTTATTCTTTGTCGTTGTTGCTCCATAGGTTGGAATTTTCTGGAATATACTACGCGAGTCATTCAATGTCTATCGCTTTTCACCTACAATATGCGATTTGTTTTTAAAAATAGTTTGCAGGGATTATTTCGATGCACTTTCGGTCTGTGATTTTTTAAGGACACCATTGTTTGCACACCTTTCGGGGAAAAGTAATAAATTGACAGCAAGTCAGAAGTTTTATTTTCGTTGCTTTGGCAACAAGTCGAAGTGGTTGACAAGGCCATATTCTTTGTGAAGTTCATTACACTTTTCTATTACTATTCTACACCATCAGTGACCACGACTTTTGTTAATACTGGACTGCTTGTCAACTTGTGA
>NW_027179446.1:42500-72565 GCF_036669935.1 Montipora foliosa | reverse complement strand
CACTTTAAGCACGCTCGTTTTAATTTGAGACGCGGACGACAACTGGAAGTGAGCCGTTTTCCTTTTAATTTGTATTCCACACAACCACATTTACATTACTAAGTATCTTTTCTGCCACTGTCCTGGCACGCCGAAATGTTCTCTTTCCGGTTGCCGTCCGCATCTCAAAAACGCGCGTGCTTAAGCTCCCTATTAGCGACAGATTGATCAAAGCCAGAAAGGGAAAAAACGAAAATGCCCAAATTCGCCCAAAAGTCATAGCGCTGGCTTTTTAAATTTTATTTTCAAATGGTGACGTCTTTTCCAAACGCGTAAGACGCAGTCAGGCCAATCAGCACGTCAGATATTTGGATCATTTGTATTTCGGCGATTACCGGTGCGCAATGCATTCTGGGCGATTTGGGGCCTTTAATTATCTGATTATAGTTTACTCTCAGTCAGTAAAACCGGTGTTGACTCACTGCTTCCCAGCACTAACCCATGAAAGCTAAAGATCCTTTCTCAACTGTCGTAACCGTTTCGTGAACTAAGGGAAGTCAAGGTAGTACTACTGGGCTTTACTGACAGGACTTAGTTGTGGACAAAGAAATGTTTCCATTTTATTACATTCATATCAAGGACGAAGCGTTATTTCCAGCAAGAATTCACCTAGTAGTAAAGTGCGTTACGGTTTTCCTTGGGCTAAGAAAAAAAAAGAAAAAAAAAGGAAAAAAGGGCAACCCATTTTCACGCGATTAGAGCAATTGCATATAATTGAGTCGTTGTGCTTATCGCGCTGTCTGCAGCTATTGGAGTTTGAGCAATGGCTTTGCTTTTGATTTTGCTTTAGCGATATTTCATTAAAAAGCGCTTTATCGTTGCTTTTCTTTCCGTCTCGTAAATGTATCTAGTTTAGTGTTATTGTTGAGCCTGCATTATGGCCACGTGAATATACGCGTAATGCACATTGACATAGTTACACCAGTGTGGAATTACTATTAAAAACGTTTCTTGGCTGAAGACTTGTGTTTGTTCACTGTTGAACTAGAAAGCGTAAGCAACGACAACGTTGAAGTAACCGACGCGAAAAAAAAATTATTGTGAAAGAGACTAGGCATTGGAAAGCGCGGGGTAGGACTCAATGTTGCGTTGCTTCACAACTTTCCGCTGAGAAATTCACCACGTGATCACTGCCCGGTTGGCAAAGGGAGGTTTTCAGCCCGAGCTCAAACTCAGACAGCCACCAAAGTGATCTATCAAGCCTTTCAATTCAAATGACTTCATTCTCCACAAAAAGGGGAAAAAAAAAAAAAAAAACAAAACAAAAAAACAGGGCAATAAATATTCGGATCTTCTCTGATTGATAAATAATTTTAATCTATAAAAAATAATGTGCAGCTAAGAAATATGAGAGATATCATGCAAGATTGAAATCTTAATGAGAGACTCTATGGATTTTTGGTTTTATTTCACATATGTGCAAGCAAACAAAATGAAAATAATATCATCACAGTTCCAAGTCTTAGGAGAAAGGAAACAGAAAGGAAACTTAATACTTGTGCCCTGTAACTATGGTAACAGGCATTACTGAGCAAGACAATTATCTTCAACTTAATATTGGGAGAAATGATAATTTCAATAATTAGCTTTCTAGTTGTTGTTTTTGTAAGGATAATTCTAATGAATGATGATAGACCTTATTAAGTGTCAATAGTATTTAGCTTAGGAAAAACTAATTGGGGACACCACAAAATAAAGTTTACCTTAGCTAAAGTTACAATTACTTGCAATTTAATGAATAATCTATAATAAATAGGTAAATAGAAAATGTACAAACTAGGTAGTATTTGAAAAGCTTAAAAGATCTCCAATATATATAAAATGTAAAATTTAAAGCAGCTTAGCAGCATAAATCACAGTTCTTACAATTGTCTATTAAGTGTGATAAGTCTTTACTCTTGATACTGTTTTTCAAATTCTTAACATCTGGCTTATCTCTATCATTTCCTGGTCTGCTGTTCATACAAGAAATATTACAGTTAAGAAAGAGCAAGAAATGAGTAATGTTATTGTGTTCATTAAATAGACTTTATTTCACATGGACCCCAATTTTAACAATTTTAACAGTTTCAGAAGATGTACCTTTGCATTGCTGCAAAAATAATAAATTATAATATTAATTTATTGAGCAACTGCTGATATGTAGAGTGTGCAGTCAACTGCACATTAGAAGAAACATTGTTACTTCTAAGATCAAGGGCTTATGTACCATTTGTCTCAAAGCCTTCCTGGCTTGCACCTGGGTTTCCTAGTAAACACAGGAAAAAAGATTGATATTATTAGTATACTTACATCAAACTTTGTTCCAGTCACACAAGCATAAATTATTTAATTATTGGTTGTACTAATCAAATCGCACAGTAAAAAAAAAAATTAAAAAAAAAAAAAAATAATAATAATACTGGTACATTAAGAAGCTCTCATATAATTTAGAACATTTTCAAGGGTCACATACCAACTGAAAGGGTAAAGGAAAAGTTGGATTTTCACATCCTGGACTAAATGAAATTCTTTAACAATTATTCGCCGAAGGCGAAGTGATTATCGGTGAATATTCAACGAGACGAAGTCGAGGTGACTATTCACCTATAATCACTGAGCCTGAGGCGAATAACTGTTTTAGTATAAATACACAGGTGATTATTTCAAAAAAGAGAAAAAAAAAAAAACATTTCAACGCAAAATCATCTTCACTTACAGTGGCAAAATGACTACTGGCAGCCATTTTGTCCGTCGAGGTGATTATCGGCTGATAATCCGAGATAGCGAGCCAATGAGAGGGTGCGATTTTGTATAATCACCTGTGTATTTATACTAAAAGTTATTATTAATGTGCATCGAACTATCGATAAACATTATTGGTAAATTTTAAAGGTGGCTCTGAATTTGCTCCAGAGAATGTTTGTTTTCTTTGTGTTCATTTTGCATAGAGTTTTACTGTTAATAGCTTGCTAATCACTCTTCACAAAGAGCGAATGGGATTACCTGAGTTCGTTTTTGAAATACAAAAGCATTTAATGGCAACCTATTAGGTCACATTAAGGACCCTAGGCCTTTATAGTATCATTACATAACAGTGTTACAGAGTTCATTCTCATAAATGAGACTTTCCCTAACTGGTTTAAGCCACCTTAAGGTTATTGTTAACAAGGCCCACCCAGGAGGGCCTTGTTCCATTTAAAAGTTGCTTGTGTTCCCTTGAACCCAAAATGACTTTCCCAGCTTTTTCATCCCTAAAACTGTATTACGTTCCCTTGTTCCCTAAGATATTTTGTCATTCTTTTCCGATTCCCAGTCCCCCAGTTCAAATAAGCCATGTTCGCTTGGAAACCCCTTGGAAGGGCGATAATGTGCATGAAACTACTGTTGTGAACAAGGCCAGTGATTTCCATTTTCCGATTATCCCGGACTTTTGAGATGTCAGATCGAAATGCTCACTAAACTCAGCTCATCGAGTGGCAACGGTCGCTCACTTGGCCGAATCAAACGAACAGCTTAAGGTGGGAAAAGACAGGAAAAAGGGAAGCAAAATTAAGAACAGTTTTCAACAACAGTTTGCTTACCAGGTGCCATATTTGATGGTATTGTATGTTCACAATCGAAGGTTTGAAAAAATCCGCTTACAATAGCTTGTCTCGTACACAGGCCCCTCCCAATTGAGTTCCAGCAGTGAGCCAGTGGGTCAGCCAGTAGTCATTGTTTCTCGGGGAGGGGATGTTCGGGGTTCCTTTTTGACTCGTTGCAAGGTCTTGCTCTTAGCATCGGAGCGAGATTTTTGTGCAAAAAATCAGAATTTCTGTTTTTCGGCACAGAAATCTCGCTTTCATGCGCCGTCCACGACCTTGAAACAAGCCAAAAAGGACCCCAGACATCCCCTCCCCGAGAAACAAAGAGTCATGGCTGACCAAGTGGTGTTATCAAGAAAGAGACTTTCGAGGGAAAACTCGATTCAGCTGTGGATCGATGCAGGTATTTCCATACCAAGGGCATTGTTGTCGCTCTTAAGTTAAGCTTAATTAGGCTGATAAGGGAAAATGCCATTTCTTTTACGGAATTTTATGCGAAATCGATTCGAGTCTATTTTGCTGGATTCGTTCATAACCTCCGCGGGTTCCAGAATTTAGTGAGCTATCCAAGTTTTTCTTTCGTTTTTTAATTTCATTTTAGGGGGAGTGAATAAGGGTCTTTTGCGTCTTTTAGCGACTCTAGCTTGCTTGTTTTATTTCATCTTCTCCGGTTTTGATTTTTTTTCCCGCGAAACCGGCGCACTTTCCTAATGTTCACCCAGCTGCCGAGCACTGAGGTCAAGGGTTACGAGGCAAGAAGTGCTCTGTTGATGCTGACCAGGCAAATTCAACCTCAGGCTAGTTAAGGCGTGATTGAGCCATTATAAAATACCCCTGCAGAGAATTTAGAAACACGTATTCTTAATGAGTTAAACAAAGTTTATTGTTCAATAGATTGATCAAGTATTCATATGACTGTGTTTAGGGAAGCTTGTCAGGAGCACTGGATATCATTTACCCTGTGACATCAAAAAATGACTCATCTCAAACGGAGGGTAAGTATCATGGAAAAGCTTTGCCAAAACATCATGTTCTGATGTGTTTGGTTACATTTGTAATTTATCTGAAATGAAATAAAGCTTTTTCTGAAGTCACATGACCAATTTCCCTTACTTACGTGAAAAGTAATTGTAAGGGAACTGTTTACAAGGCTAATTCATAAATAGTGTCACCCAACTAGTGGACTAATGCAGATGCTGCATTTTGATTCGCTACGCTACTAAAGGACTATTAGTAATAATCCTCGAGCAGCATTTGGCAACTTTATTATTACCTTTTCTGTCTGACTAGTTGGGTGATACTAAAACAAAAATTATTAGACCCTTTGCCCTCAAGGGCTACGGATGTAATTGTTAAACCCTATGCAAATAGTGAGAGATCATTGTTATAATAATAACATACACAGATAATAATGCCCTCTACACAGAGTTGAAGCTTTAGTTTTTCTGCATTGCTTGAAATGCAAAGTTATGACCGTTAAACTGGTCTGTTGCATTGGTGTAGGCAATTTTCAGTCACTCATGCCCTGTACACAGAGTTGAAGGTTTAGTTTCTTTGTTAATAAACCCGAAAATTTCGATTTTACAAATTGTTAGAGGCGAGCGCATTGCTGGAAATGCAAAGTTATGACCGTTAAACTGGTCTGTTGCATTGGTGTAGGCAATTTTCAGTCACTCATGCCCTGTACACAGAGTTGAAGGTTTAGTTTCTTTGTTAATAAACCCGAAAATTTCGATTTTACAAATTGTTAGAGGGAAGCGCATTGCTTGAAATGCAAAGTTATGACCGTTAGACTGGTCTGTTGCATTGGTGTAGGCAATTTTCAGTCACTCATGCCCTGTACACAGAGTTGAAGGTTTAGTTTCTTTGTTAATAAACCCGAAAATTTCGATTTTACAAAGTGTTAGAGGCGAGCGCATTGCTGGAAATGCAAAGTTATGACCGTTAAACTGGTCTGTTGCATTGGTGTAGGCAATTTTCAGTCACTCATGCCCTGTACACAGAGTTGAAGGTTTAGTTTCTTTGTTAATAAACCCGAAAATGTCGATTTTACAAATTGTTAGAGGCGAGCGCATTGCTGGAAATGCAAAGTTATGACCGTTAAACTGGTCTGTTGCATTGGTGTAGGCAATTTTCAGTCACTCATGCCCTGTACACAGAGTTGAAGGTTTAGTTTCTTTGCTAATAAACCCGAAAATTTCGATTTTACAAATTGTTAGAGGGAAGCGCATTGCTGGAAAGGCAAAGTTATGACCGTTAAACTGGTCTGTTGCATTGGTGTAGGCAATTTTCAGTCACTCATGCCCTGTACACAGAGTTGAAGGTTTAGTTTCTTTGTTAATAAACCCGAAAATTTCGATTTTACAAATTGTTAGAGGCGAGCCCATTGCTGGAAATGCAAAGTTATGACCGTTAGACTGGTCTGTTGCATTGGTGTAGGCAATTTTCAGTCACTCATGCCCTGTACACAGAGTTGAAGGTTTAGTTTCTTTGCTAATAAACCCGAAAATTTCGATTTTACAAATTGTTAGAGGGAAGCGCATTGCTGGAAAGGCAAAGTTATGACCGTTAAACTGGTCTGTTGCATTGGTGTAGGCAATTTTCAGTCACTCATGCCCTGTACACAGAGTTGAAGGTTTAGTTTCTTTGTTAATAAACCCGAAAATTTCGATTTTACAAATTGTTAGAGGCGAGCCCATTGCTGGAAATGCAAAGTTATGACCGTTAGACTGGTCTGTTGCATTGGTGTAGGCAATTTTCAGTCACTCATGCCCTGTACACAGAGTTGAAGGTTTAGTTTCTTTGTTAATAAACCCGAAAATTTCGATTTTACAAAGTGTTAGAGGCGAGCGCATTGCTTTTTGATTCATGTCGTTATTTCCTTTTTCCTTTCAGGAAACTCAAGTAAAAACAGACCATATAGAAACTCTCCAAGTACTTATTAAGTCCCAACTAGACTTAAATGGAGAGTCTTGCTATTGCTTCCTCGGCATTTTGCGGTGTTGGACGACATGACCGCAAGGCCTCTTTGACGCGTTCCAGCTGCTGATTGGAGAAGATCCTCCTCCAACAAGAGAGGTCGTGCGAGTGGCACACTAAGAGTTCTTCATTTGCTGCGATTTTTCGCGATTTCATCCAAGCTTCTCCATTTCCTTTAGCAAACTTGCAGTTGACGCGAACATCTGTAAGCTTCCCGAACTTGGATCTTAACAAGGCCAGTTGAAAGGAACCATCATTACAAATTCGACCCAAACCTTCACCGTAAACAAGCCACCCTTACACAGTTTCTGTAAAAATAAAAGAAAAAAAACAACAAGTAATAAGAGAACAGCCACTCCATAAACGTTGTAGCATTACGTTTTTCTTTATTGTTTGTGAAGACTAGTAATACGGCTAGTGCTTGAATGAAATGATCATAAACAAGCGAGATACTGAACTAAAACTCGAATAATAGGACTGTTTCAAAGGAACGCCACCGTACGACGAAAATACCCTCATACAAATTCATTTGCCTTTGCCATTCTCGTTAATTCAATCACAGGGCTGGCGTGTGATGGCAAACTTGGCAATGAACTTAAACCTCCTTCATCACGTAAAAGTTTAAGTATTAGTCGCTTGGGAATATGAACGTATTCATCCGAAACATCTCTAGCTGCCATTTTGAAAAAGACGACAGTTCAATCTCTCAGAAAAGACCTCGTGCCAGGCTCTCTTCGGGGGTTGGAACGCTAAGAAAAGCAGTACCAATACTAATTTGTTCGCCATTCTGCTAACAGCACACCTAATCTAGGCTGTAGAATAGTTAACAATTATTAACCGAAGTGTAGAAAAGTTTTAATCGTAAGATTGCGAATAATGTCCTAGGATGAAGCCTGGATAGTGACTGAAAACATTTACAAAATATGATGAAAGATGCGAGAAAATGATAGATAAAATGAACAAGTCAACGGTATCAAATCTAGTCGCTACAAAGCAGAATGGAGAGAAAATGATAAAATGTAAAAGACGGACAGGGAAGAAATTTTGCAATCCTTGTATGACAAATACTCATAGAGAATATTCATGAGCGCTTGGAAGGCAACTGCAGGCTTTTTATAGCGAAACTCGATGAGGTATATTTTTTCTACAAAGGTCTGCACTTGAAGGCTCGAAATAACGGCCGGTCAACGGACAATGTCCGAAGTGATTTGGGAGTTGACCGGTCAACCTTTCGTCTTGCCGGTCATGTTGACCAGTCACATTTGATCGTTTTTAAAATGAAATAAATTATAATTTCCATGCTGTTCAGCTGTTTCAGTTGTAGCAAGTCGCTGTATATTGTCAGTTGCGGAACTTTGATCTGAAATCCTGGGTGAAATGCAACAAGAACCGTTGTTGACAATGACTGCTTTAAAGTGCCATAAGCTCTAAGCAACAACGTTTTGGGAAATATATAAGGTCAGTTTTGGTTCATGAGCCCCCGTTTTAAGAGTTATTTATTTTATATAATTTGACAGGCCAGAAACGGTACGTGACCGAGCTACAATGAATTTGTCCGGTCATCGCGTCCGGATACTCTCCGGAAATATGGAAATTTGGGTGCATTTCACTGGCGGTCTGTTCACGCTTTGCATTATCGGGCGATAATTGTGATAAATGATTGCAATCTCCGCCTAATTATCGTCTTCCTTAGTACAGGCGATAATGTGGCCGTGTCTTTCAAACATCGGAAGGTGATCTATCTGCGTGGGGTTCACTTCCTTATTTCTTGTAGGTCTGTCTTCGAATACTAGTTCGAGATGGCTGGTATTTTAAGCTCACAATGCTTAATTTAATCCTAACTTGAAACAGTTCGACTTGTCAACTATCAGCAGTATTGCAAAATACAGAGTAAGATTCCTGAGCCGTAATTCAGTTCCGTGTCTCCTTGCCTCCCAGGGGGTCTCTCTTACAACCAATCAGAACGATGGCTAAGACCAGGGTAAGAAAACCTTTGCCCTGACAGTGAAGCCGCGCATTCTGCCCAGCCAGACTCAACATGATGAGGTCAGCTTGAGACAAGTACCTATCTGGCTATAGTTCATGGTATGCTGGGGTTGCTGCTGAACTGAACTGCAACTAGGAGACCCCTAACAAATGGTAAGAAGCACTATCTTTTCGCTCTGAATTTATTTCAGTCGGAACACTGATCTACCATAGATGAAAATTTGTTTTCCTTTTAAGGTTGACCTTCCTTTTTCTTAGGCTACTTTTGCTACCTCAGGCACTGTTACTTCAAAGCTACGGCTTTCATTGACATTACACTAATTTAGAGTAATTTGTCCTTCTCCTCACAGGTAACTGAGGTCATCAATGGATTCTGACTGGTGAATCTCCAAGATATCATAAGGTAAAAGTTTAAAAATTTGCTTACATGTAACGTTTTTCGGTGTCTTGATTTGTCTTAGAAGATACACTTACCCCGTATTTTTTGCGACACTTAAGTTTCGCGATTTTGCGAAATCCGTGTACTATTCTTTAGCTCTTTCATTAATATCCGATTCACACCAACTAAACACGTTTAATTAAACCAGTTTCAACAAAATAAAAATGAGCAACGGAAGGCTCAAAGATTGAATTTTACGTAGGGTTCATGTACGTTCTAATGTGTGTCTTCATTGTGTTGAATTTGGAGTCTACAGTATTTCAGGTAGTAACTTGTATCAAGAAAACAATTTTAAACCATGCTTAACTAAACAGCTTTTAAACGCGTTTAAGCTTTGGTGTGAATGCGGTATAAGTTACTTAAAATGCAGACAAAGGTTATAACGTAACTGTTGAAAAAGCTTACAGTCAAACCAAGTGAAGCGTACCCCTCGAGATTGCATTAATGAACTGATTATTTGAAACTTGAACCCGCTAGTCGTTTCAAGAATGCAATATTGAATTGATTATTCGAATATTGAACTCGCTCGTTCGATCCAAGAATACGGCTAACGGGTTCCGTTTCCAAAAAATCGATTCAGTATTGCATTCTAGAAAAGACTAGTAGGTTTGAAACCTACTAATCGCAACAGTGAATTGATTTTTCGAAAACGGAAGCCGTTAGCGAATTTAGCCGTATTCTTGGATCGAGCGAGCGAGTTCAATATTCGAATAATCAATTCATTATTGCATTCTTGAAACGACTAGCGGGTTCAAGTTTCAAATAATCACTTCATTAATGCAATCTTAAGGGGTACGCTTCACTTGGTTTGACTGTAAACCCCTTAGAAATGCTAACCCTAAACCCTAATTAGGCCTAAAACAATATTTAGGCTTGACTGTTAGCATTTCTGATGGGTTTGGCCTTTTTCAACAGTTAAATTATAAACTCAGTCTGCATTTTACCCCCGGTCTGCAGTCTACGTTTTACACTGACCGAATGCACTTGCTTGCAAGGCTAATTCATAAATAGTACCCAAGTAGTAAGAGAAACAAAGTAGCTGAAATTTCATTTAGTAATCCCCATTTTGAAGGAAAAATGTTATTCCTTGGCAGCCAATCATAGGTAATGTGACCTGAATTGGAACGTTGTAGACGTTCTATGCAATTGGCCTCTATCACTCGGGGGCCATTTTGGAGTCTGTAGGGAATAAAGGCTTCGTCTTTGCTTTGTCAATGAACGTCTAGCCTCACACTGAATGACAGGTTAGACATGCAACATCATAGTTTTTTTGGGACGTGAAGGTTAATATAGGATTTGTAGAAAACTTTTTCTTGTACAAGGGCCAGCTGAACAAAGTGGAACCACTGGATCTTGGGAGATCTAACCAGCAAATAATTTGTAGACTTGAAACAAAATAATACTGCAAGGCTGGTTGTACGGTTGTACGGCGGCTTAATACATTTATCTGTAATGTTATACCTAGTTTTCTTATGGCTTGTATTTTTATTTCAAAAATTGAAACGGAAAATCTTTTAACTCCCTGAAGGGGTCAGGCCACACCTGACGAAATATTGGTAAATCAAAAAATATATATCCTCACATACGTACAACCAGCCTTGCAGTTAACAAATTGATGTCAGTTTTTCATGCGTCTGTCTTGTTACTGATCATGAATTTCGTCAAAGTAGCTGTGGATCCGCAGACTACTTTGACAAAGTTATGACGAGATTCATTGTCAATAGCCGGACAGACGCATGAAAAACTGACATCAATTCGTTTTTTTACAATAATTAACAGAGGCAGAGGGGTCAACATTAAGTCAAAACACGAGGAGAAGGCGAGAGAAAAATGGGAGAAACTTCAAGTTTATTCAATCTGACGCGGCCAAATTCAAAACTTGCCTCGCTCTCTTATTGGCTAATGGAAAAAACGGAGACTTTCTATTGGTTAAAAAGTTACAGATCGACGTTTCACAAAATTTTGCATAAATTAAACTCCAAACGCATAACTTATAATTTTATGTGTCTGTCCGCATATTGACAATATAAATTAGCCAATGAGCGAGCGAGAATTTAGCAGTCATTGTAAAATATTCTTTTCTTTAAATATAGGATGCATACCAAGTCTCAGTAACATTGATCCATAGCTTCTTTTCTAAATTTTAATTTGTGACAAAACTAAGAAAACCTATAAATTCCCGAGTTCTTGTTTTCTCTTAGAAGTTAGACTATCCCTAAGGCACTTTCCATACAAGTTCTTATAAATATTTCACATGGTTTATCCCGTAAAGAATGTGAGCTACGAGTTTAAAACTGCATGCGATAACGTTTCAGTTAACAAGGCCTTTCAGTTAGCGTGCAACGTTTCCGGTTATCTTGTTTTCTCTTAGAAGCCATGTGAAAACTGTGATTTTATTTAACGATGGTCTTCCTATTTCCTTGAATACGAGGATATCAGTGAAAACTATTTTTGCTTCCTCGGGCACTGTTTGCTAAAAGCTGCCGCTTTCATTGAAGATACCCTTATTTAGAAACTCTTGTCCCTTTCCTCGTAGGAAAATGATGTCATTGATTAAAACATGGAATGTTACGCGTGTCCCCATTGCTGACAACATTGTGATCAACTAATGTATCCCTTGGAAGCTGGATATCTCTGACTGATTTTAAGAAGCTGTTGAATCCCTGACTGATTTAAAGAAGCTGTTGAAGGAAATCCAACTTTACACGTTATCATGTTTGTACCTTTCAAAAACATTAGCAAGTTATAGTTTTTTCGGTCTTTCCACCTTTTGGTGACACTTTCTTTAGAGCCAGTAGATATATAAAAGTAACCATTTGGTTAACGATGGCTATGCACTAGGCGCCTTTAAATGATTTCGTTCTGATTCACGCTAGATTTCAAGGGTGGGAAATATGTCCTCTGTAGCATTCGACGATATGTTTTCCATCAGGCGTGGAAAGGAACTGTTCTTCTGTTTCATGCAAGCGAGGCAAAAGTTATTCTCCAATGTCGACGACATAACTTTCAGCAACGCCTTACGTCAGTTAGAAGTTGACGTAGTTCCATGTACGGGAGAAGAGTTTTTTTCTATTCAACCCTAACCCTTAACCCTAACTCTTAAAGTGGAACCACTGGATCTTGGGAGATCTAACCAGCAAATAATTTGTAGACTTGAAACAAGATAATACTGCAAGGCTGGTTGTACGGTTGTACGGCGGCTTAATACATTTATCTGTAATGTTATACCTAGTTTTCTTATGGCTTGTATTTTTATTTCAAAAAATTGAAACGGAAAATCTTTTAACTCCCTGAAGGGGTCAGGCCACACCTGACGAAATATTGGTAAATCAAAAAAATATATATCCTCACATACGTACAACCAGCCTTGCAGTTAACAAATTGATGTCAGTTTTTCATGCGTCTGTCTTGTTACTGATCATGAATTTCGTCAAAGTAGCTGTGGATCCGCAGACTACTTTGACAAAGTTATGACGAGATTCATTGTCAATAGCCGGACAGACGCATGAAAAACTGACATCAATTCGTTTTTTTACAATAATTAACAGAGGCAGAGGGGTCAACATTAAGTCAAAACACGAGGAGAAGGCGAGAGAAAAATGGGAGAAACTTCAAGTTTATTCAATCTGACGCGGCCAAATTCAAAACTTGCCTCGCTCTCTTATTGGCTAATGGAAAAAACGGAGACTTTCTATTGGTTAAAAAGTTACAGATCGACGTTTCACAAAATTTTGCATAAATTAAACTCCAAACGCATAACTTATAATTTTATGTGTCTGTCCGCATATTGACAATATAAATTAGCCAATGAGCGAGCGAGAATTTAGCAGTCATTGTAAAATATTCTTTTCTTTAAATATAGGATGCATACCAAGTCTCAGTAACATTGATCCATAGCTTCTTTTCTAAATTTTAATTTGTGACAAAACTAAGAAAACCTATAAATTCCCGAGTTCTTGTTTTCTCTTAGAAGTTAGACTATCCCTAAGGCACTTTCCATACAAGTTCTTATAAATATTTCACATGGTTTATCCCGTAAAGAATGTGAGCTACGAGTTTAAAACTGCATGCGATAACGTTTCAGTTAACAAGGCCTTTCAGTTAGCGTGCAACGTTTCCGGTTATCTTGTTTTCTCTTAGAAGCCATGTGAAAACTGTGATTTTATTTAACGATGGTCTTCCTATTTCCTTGAATACGAGGATATCAGTGAAAACTATTTTTGCTTCCTCGGGCACTGTTTGCTAAAAGCTGCCGCTTTCATTGAAGATACCCTTATTTAGAAACTCTTGTCCCTTTCCTCGTAGGAAAATGATGTCATTGATTAAAACATGGAATGTTACGCGTGTCCCCATTGCTGACAACATTGTGATCAACTAATGTATCCCTTGGAAGCTGGATATCTCTGACTGATTTTAAGAAGCTGTTGAATCCCTGACTGATTTAAAGAAGCTGTTGAAGGAAATCCAACTTTACACGTTATCATGTTTGTACCTTTCAAAAACATTAGCAAGTTATAGTTTTTTCGGTCTTTCCACCTTTTGGTGACACTTTCTTTAGAGCCAGTAGATATATAAAAGTAACCATTTGGTTAACGATGGCTATGCACTAGGCGCCTTTAAATGATTTCGTTCTGATTCACGCTAGATTTCAAGGGTGGGAAATATGTCCTCTGTAGCATTCGACGATATGTTTTCCATCAGGCGTGGAAAGGAACTGTTCTTCTGTTTCATGCAAGCGAGGCAAAAGTTATTCTCCAATGTCGACGACATAACTTTCAGCAACGCCTTACGTCAGTTAGAAGTTGACGTAGTTCCATGTACGGGAGAAGAGTTTTTTTCTATTCAACAACGTCTGCCAGATGAATTTTTTCCCTTCAATTTAATTAAAGAACAAGATTTGTTACGCTTAAAGGGGCTGTTGCAATTAGACCTTTCACCGACCATCGATTCTTCGCCTAACCTTACGCCACGGCACAGCGGACCTGACAATCAATCCAATTACTTTACGCAACCTCCCAGATTGCAAACAAATACCAAACCGTTAGAATCCAGTTTCTTCATGTCAACATTTTCAGTTGGAGCCAATGTCGCGGGGGTTGGCCCCAGTGAAAAAGACAATCAATCTAGTTGGTGGGGGCAAAGTTTGCCAGTGCCAAATTTCACTGTCTTGCAATCACAGCCAGGGCCTCATCAAAGCAGTGATCGTTCTCTGAGGGACACTGGAAATGAATTAACTGCTACGACTAGGCTTGAAAGCAATGTTCCACATCTAACGAACTATTCCCTCGACAAGGAAACGCGTGCTGCAACACCCACAGGCGCAGATTCTCCTCATGCGGAAGGTCAGGTCCCCTGTGTTGACGCTAGCGAAGACAAAGATGTAACAAAATCGAGAAGGAGAAAAACTCTTTCAGAATCAGAAATGCCCACCAGTCTGTGTTCCGAACTTGCTGAAATACGAAATTTTTACTCGCTGAATCTTAACTGCGATCGTGAGGGAAGTTCTTTGCAATCGTCCACTATTGATAAAATGCTCGAAAGGGTCAATATATTTCTGTGGTTCATGAAGAAAGTAAAAGGAATGGAACCCACCCTTTCACAATGCGCAAATCCGCAGCTCGTCCAGGATTTTGTTAAATTCATGATGGAAAAGCAAGGCAGTAAGCCAGTCACCTGTAGCAGATACTTGTCGGCTATAATAAGCGTTGACAAAGTACCATTCGTGTGCGCTCGAAGTGAGGAGAGGGAAGCCTCCCTTGAAAAGATTAGGGCCATTCAGAGGCAACTCGAGCGTTTGTCGAGAAAAGAGCACGTCGAAGAAGTGTCTGTCACCGGTCGGCAATCCAAAGTCGTCTACTCGGAGTTACTAGATTTATGCCGTGAATTGCAGTGGGAGGTCACCGAAAAAACCGGCTCTGTTAGGGCGCGAAGTTCCATGAACCTGTGTCTGCTTCTTCTCTACTGCACCGCAAACCCTGGGCGTGTCAAAGAATACATCTCGCTCCGTATTTACAAAGATCAAACGGCAGACCAAATGAAAGGGCATAATTTCATCTGTTTTAACGAGGATGGCTCCGTTATTTTAATTGAAGATAATTACAAGACCAGACAAACATACGGCACAAATAGAACTGATTTGAGCTCCATGCCATTCTTGACTTACCATCTACAATTATACAACTCGAAGCTGAGGTCGCTTTTGCTTAACGGCAAAGAACACGACTACTTTTTCGTCGGTCCGAGAGGTGATAGGTTCTCGCATGCAGCCTACACCAATTACGTGTCGGCTTTGTTCGAAAAGTACTTCTCTCGCAAGCTGACAACAGTGGACCTGCGCAAAGCGGTCGTAAATCACTTTCTGAGCCTACCGGAAAGCGGCGATCAGTCCCTGAGAGAATCGCTCGCTACCGTCATGAAGCATTCCGTGAGGACGCAGCAGAAATATTACGACGAACGGCCCTTAGAGCAGAAAAAGGAAAAAGCACTCGATCTCTTAAGCTCAATGGCATGTAAAACCTTGGGTGAAGATTCTGTAGAAGTTCTCAGTGACGAAGACGAGGAAGGCAACATAGAATACCTGCCAACCCAAGGTGAATTTGTAGCGTTGGTGGCAGCCAACTCGACAAAACATGTACCTGAAGTTTTCGTCGCAAAAATATTGAGACTCTCGCAAGACAGGAAAATGGCCTACCTAGCCGAGTTTTCCGAATCAGAGCCCGGCAAATTTCGACTGAATACAGGAAAAAGTTTCAGAGAGAAAGTCAGTGCCTTGATTTACCCAATAGACATAGTTTACTTGCATTCGGACGGTTTATACGAATTGAGAACACCAAAAATTGACATCCACAATCAGGTCTATGCAAGAGACTCCAAGAAATGACACTGTGTTCCGGTAATCGTACTGTCTTTCTTCTCCGACCGCCAAACAAGGCTTGTGTTTGAGACATCGCTATCGCTTCTGCGGGTTCGCTACAGAGGACACTTTTCCCACCAGGGCCCGGTTGTTCGAAAGCCGATTAGCTTAATCCAGGATTAGCGTAAACTTTTGTTTTAAGTTTTCAACTTTTTGATGAAAGTTTTTTCCCCTTATTTTTGTTTTTCAAGATTGACCTCTTCTAACGAAACGTTTTGCCGAATATCAGCGTTGAACAGCATTCGAGAGTACAGAAATAAACTCCTTAGTTAGTTAGGGATTAGCGTTAATCGGCTTTTAAACAACCGGGCCCAATAGAATTTTTTTTTCGGAATAATCTCGTACTGAATATTAGCGACCGATTGATCAAAGCCAGCCACAAGAAAGGAAGAGACCAAATTCGCCCAAAATTAGTCTTAGCGCTCGTTTGTTTTTATTTTTAAATGACGACTTTTCCAAACGCGTAATCTGACTGGCAAAACGCACTCAGGTCAATGTACACGTCACATATTTGGATGATTTCATGTTACGCGATTAATTATGCGCAACGCATTCTGGGCGATTTTGGGCCTTTCATTTTCCGATTATAGTTTGTCTCAGTCAGTAAAACCCGGTGTTGACTCACTGCTTCCCACTACCTAGTTCAAGAAAACTAGAGATCCTTGCTCAACTGTGCGAACCGTTCCGTGAACGAAGGGATTTCAAAGTAGTACTGGGTTTTACTGAAAAGACTTAAGTGCGGACAAAAGAAATCTTTCGATTAAGGACAAAGCGTTATTTCCAGTAATAATTCGCGTAGTAGTAAGGTGCCTTACTGTTTTGCTTGGCTCGAAGAAAAAAAAAAGGCCAACACATTTTCTAACGCTTGGAGCAATTGCTTTGGCGATATTTCATTAGAAACCGTTCTTTCCATCTCCTTAATGTTTCTAGTTTAGTATTATTGTTGAGCGTGCATTATGACCACGTGAATATGCGCTTAATGCAAATTGACATAGTTACATCAGTGTGGAATTACTATTAAAAACGTTTCTTGGCTGAAGACTTGTGTTTGTTCACTGTTGAACTAGAAAGCGTAAGCAACGACAACGTTGAAGTAATCGACGCGAAAAAAAAAATTATTGTCAAAGAGACTAGGCATGGGAAAGCGCGGGGTGGGACTCAATGTTGCGTTCCTTCACAACTTTCCGCTGAGAAATTTACCACGTGATCACTGCCCGGTTGGCAAAAGGAGGTTTTCAGCCCGAGCTGAAACTCAGACATATCTCGATTGTTTTTAGGGTTGGAGCCACCAAAGTGATTTATCAAGCCTTTCAATTCAAATGACTTTCCACAAAAAGGAAAAATAAAAAAACCAACAATCAGGGCAATAAACACTCGGATCTTCTCTGATTGATAAATAATTTTAATCTATAAAAAATAATGTACGGCTAAGAAACATGAGAGATATCATGCAAGATTGAAATCTTAATGAGAGACTCTATGGCTTTTTGATTTTATTCCACAAATGTACAAGCAAACAAAATGAAAATAATATCACCACAGTTCCAAGTCTTAGGAGAAAGGAAAGAGAAAGGAAACTTAATACCTTTGCCCTGTAACTATGGTAACAGGCATTACTGACCAAGACAATATTATTCAACTTAATATTGGGAGAAATGATAATTTCAATAATTAGCTTTCTAGTTGTTGTTTTTGTAAGGATAATTCTGAATGAAGAGTGCTTTATGTGTTTTGCACAGACACTAGCATTTGAATGTTGTTCACAGATTAATGATACATTAAAGCTAGATGACTTGCAGGACCCTTGTACACAAGAAAGTCCATGTCATTTATCAACAGGAAATTTGAATTGATTGTTTCACTTGCCTTTTGTTGTCATTTAACTAAATGGAAACTAGACTGTTCTGTTCCCCAATTCCAAACATATCTACAACAGATAAAGATTCATGAGTGCCTAATGAAGGCGAACAAATATTAGTGGTTTGGTTCCTTCCTAAAAAAGTGTCTCTCTCCTGGCAGGCCATAAATAATATGATAAATAATAAGTGCAACATAAGTAAGTGAAGAAAGGTAGATAAACACACTGGCTGGCTAGAATTCTTTACTGGTTATTTTCAATCTAATCAAGGATGAGGATGATTATCTATCTTTATTCATCTACTTATATACTTAAATGATAACCCAACAACAATAGTCAATATCTATTAGAAGTAAAGGGAGGACTCAAGCACTGTTACAGACAAACCCTGCAGTTGCATGTTTGCAGTGATGCAATTTGGGAAAAATTCTCACTGTAGAGCTGAAATATGTTTCTGCATAAGCTACGAGTTTCAGTATAGCAGACAGAGCTTGACTGTAATGTGTAGAGTTCCCTTTACTTATAATAGATATTGATAACCCTCCCTCGATTTATTGTTACGTGTCTATTCCCCCTCCCACGCATGGTACCCCTCTCACCACTAGCACCCCGACCCTGAACTGCTGAGCCACCACGCCCCTGAATTGCCGGCCTGCCACGCCCCCGAATTGCTAACCGCCCACGACCCCGAATTGCCGGCCTGCCACGACCTCGAATTGGTAACCCACCCCTCCCGCGAATGCCCGCCCCTCCCCTACTGCGGCTAGCACCCGCACCCCTACTGCGGCCTGCTGCCGCACCCCTCCCTCGTTTCTCCCGGGTCTTCATTTCCTTGCTGGGACACTGTGACTTAACGTGACCCCAGCCGCCACAGTTCCAACACCCTGAAAAAGAAAGAAAAAAGAATAGCTGTTGTTTTGGCATGTACAATGTTAATAGGCCTTTTTCCATATATTAAAATTCAGCTTGATAGTGAGGCAGTGAGGACAAAGACAAAGAAAAGTGGATGATATGTAAATATTTCCCACATTCATTCCAACGTGTTTCTTTTGTTTTTTTCCTCACTGCCTCAGTATCAAGCTGAATATTTGATATTTCGAAAATGCCCTATTGAGAAGCGTTATCGAGTCATGGACTGATGGCTGGTTCACTTTGCACAACTAAGTTGTAATGTGTAAATAAAAAGAATGTGCAATGCTCACTTGTGTAGGGGTGTGGCTGTTTTGGTTTCTTGGGAGGAATTCCTTCTCCCTTTCTTCCTTCTAGTAAACAGGAATGAAATAGTTTCTTCCACACTGTACATACACCTGCATACACTCATGTAGTTTAAGCAAGTCAAACAGAAGTTGGCATTGTTACTGTTATGATGAAAGGCTTACCGCTGTTGTTACTTCGTTCATTGTTATCCTCCTCTGCTGTCACATAGAAGAAATATTTCAGTAAAGAAATAGACTTTATTGCATATGGACCCCAATTTTAACAATTTAAATAGTTTCAGAAGATGTACCTTTGCATTGCTGCAAGCATAATAAATTATAATATTAATTTATTGAGCAACTGCTAATATGTAGAGTGTCAGATGAACTGCACATTACAAGAAACATTGTTACTTCTAAGATCAAGGGTTTATGTACCATTCAAGTCCTGTCTTTCACTTGGGTTTCCTGCTAAACACAGCAAAAAAGATTGATATTATTAGTTACAAACCTTACATCAAACTTTGTTCCAGTCACACAAGCATAAATTATTTAATTATTGGTTGTACTAATCAAAGCGCACGGTAAAATAATAATAATAATATTAATACTAGTACATTAAGAAGCTCTCATATACTTTAGAACATTTTTGAGGGTCACATACCAACTGACAGGGTAAAGGAAAAGTTGGATTTTCACATTAAATAGACTTTATTGCATATGGACCCCAATTTTAACAATTTAAATAGTTTCAGAAGATGTACCTTTGCATTGCTGCAAGCATAATAAATTATAATATTAATTTATGAAGCAACTGCTAATATGTAGAGTGTCAGATGAACTGCACATTACAAGAAACATTGTTACCTCTAAGGATCATTGAGGGCTTACGTACCATTCAAGTCCTGTCTTTCATCTGGGTTTCCTACTAAACACAGCAAAAAAGATTGATATTATTAGTTAGAAACCTTACATCAAACTTTGTTCCAGTCACACAAGCATAAATTATTTAATTATTGGTTGTACTAATCAAAGCGCACGGTAAAATAATAATAATAATAATAATAATAATAATAATAATAATAGTAATACTGGTACATTAAGAAGCTCTCATATACTTTAGAACATTTTCGAGGGTCACACACCAACTGACAGGGTAAAGGAAAAGTTGGATTTTCACATTAAATAGACTTTATTGCATATGGACCCCAATTTTAACAATTTAAATAGTTTCAGAAGATGTACCTTTGCATTGCTGCAAGCATAATAAATTATAATATTAATTTATTGAGCAACTGCTAATATGTAGAGTGTCAGATGAACTGCACATTACAAGAAACATTGTTACTTCTAAGGATCATTGAGGGCTTACGTACCATTCAAGTCCTGTCTTTCATCTGGGTTTCCTACTAAACACAGCAAAAAAGATTGATATTATTAGTTAGAAACCTTACATCAAACTTTGTTCCAGTCACACAAGCATAAATTATTTAATTATTGGTTGTACTAATCAAAGCGCACGGTAAAATAATAATAATAATAATAATAATACTGGTACATTAAGAAGCTCTCATATACTTTAGAACATTTTCGAGGGTCACATACCAACTGAGAGGGTAAAGGAAAGGTTGGATTTTCACATCCTGGACTAAATGAAATTCTAAGTTATTATTAATGTCCATCGAACTATCGATAAACATCATTGGTAAGTTTTAAGGTGGCTCTGAATTTGCTCCAGACAATGCCTTTTTTATTTGTGTTCATTTTGCATAGAGTTTTACTGTTAATACTTTGCTAAGGGCAAATGGGATTACCTGAGTTGGTTTTTTGAAATATAAAAGCATTTAATGGCAACCTATTAGGTCACATCAATGAGTGCATATGGTTTAGCAATTATTGCAGGACCCTAGGCCTTTTTATAGTATCATTACATAACAGAGCTACAGAGTTCATTCTCATAAATGAGACATTCCCTAACTGGTTTAAGCCACCTTAAAGTTATTGTTAACAAGGCCCTCCCAGGACGGTCCTTGTTCCATTTAAAAAAAAAAACTGCTTGTGTTCCCTTGAGCCCAAAATGACTTTCAGACTTGTTCCCAGCTTTTTCATCCCTAAAAACTGTATTATCTTCCCTTGTTCCCTAAGATATTTTGTCACACTTCTCCGATTCCCCAGTCCCCCAGTTCAAATAAGCCATGTTCGCTTGGAAACCCCTTGGAAGGGCGATAATGTGCATGAAAGTACTGTTGCGAACAAGGCCAGTGATTTCCATTTTCGGATTTTCCCTGACTTTGAGATGTCAGAAATAGCGCGTTTTTTCGAGTGGCAAGGGTCGAAAACTTGGCCGAATCAAACGAACAGCTTAAGGTGGGAAAAGACAGGAAAAAGGGAAGGAAAATTAAGAACATTTTTCAACAACAGTTTGCTTACCAGATTCCATATTTGAAGGTATCGTAAATTCGTGTTTGAAAACTCCGCTCACAATAGCTTGCCTCGTACACAGTCCCCTCCCAATTGAGCTCCAGCGGTGGGCCAGTGGGTGAGCCAGTAGTCTTTGTTTCTCGGGGAGGGGAGGTTCCTTTTTGGCTCGTTGCAAGGACTTGGACGTGGCGTCGGAACGAGACTTTTGTGCCAAAAATCAGAATTTCTGTTTTTCGGGACAAAAAACTCGTTTTCATGCAACGGCCAAGACCTTGCAACAAGCCAAAAAGAACCCCAGACATCCCCTCCCCGAGAAACAAAGAGTCATGGCTGACCATGTGCTGTCATCAAGAGAGTTTCGAGGGAAAACTCGAATCAGCTGTGGATCGATGCAGGTAATTTCATTTCAAGGGCATTATTGTCGCTCTTTAGTTAAGCTTAATTAGGCTGATAAGGGAAAATTTGGTTTTATCAACGGAGTTGATAATGTAAATTGGCCACCGTACAGACATTCTAAAAGCTGACGTTTCGGTTAGGGTTTAGGGTTAAACGTCAGCTTTTAGAATCTCTGTACGGTGGCCAATTTACATTATCAACTCCGTTGATAAAACCAAATTTTTGTGTACTACTTCCCCACCGACGCAGCACCACAGTTTCTTTAGAAACTACCCCTTCATTGATAAGGGAAAACGCCATTTCTTTTACGGAATTTTATGCGAAATCGATTGGAGTGTATTTTGCTGGATTCATTCATAAGCTTCGCGGGTTCCAGAATTCAGTGAGCCATCCAAGTTTTTCCTTTGGTTTTTAATTTTATTTTAGGGGGAGTGAATAAGGGTCTTTTCCGTTTTTTAGTGACTCTACAGTAGCTTGCTTGTTTTATTTCATCTTCTCTGGTTTTGATTTTTTTTCCCGCGAAACCGGCGCACTTTCCTAATGTTCTCCCAGCTGACAAGCCATTTTCCAGTGCTCGATTGTTCGTACGCTAAAGGCAAACTCTTGTTTTCTTGTTAATAAGGCCTGCAAATTTCGATTTTTAGAATCAGTTTACCCACTAGCGCATACACTGAGGTCAAGGGTTACGACGCATGAAGTGCTCTGTTGAAGCTGACCAGGCAAATTCAACCTCAGGCTAGTTAAGGCGTGATTGAGCCATTATAAAATACCCCTGCAGAGAATTTAGAAACACGTATTCTTAATGAGTTAAACAAAGTTTATTGTTCAATAGATTGATCAAGTTTTCATATGACTACAGGTGTGTATGGAAGCTTCTCAGGACCACTGCATATCATTTACCCTGTGACATCAAGAAATGAGTGATCTCAAACGGAGGGTAAGAATTATGGAAAAGCTTTGCAGAAACAATGATGAGCCCAACTACAAGAATCATGTTCTGATGTGTTTGGTTACATTTGTAATTTATCTGAAATGAAATACAGCCTTTTCTGAAGTCACATGACCTATTTCCCTTACTTATGTGATAAGTAATTGTAATTGACCTGTTTACAAGTCTAATATTGGCCCTCGGTCGATCCTTCCACGACCTCGGACCAGTATTCGTGTCTGAAGCTTCAAATACAAAGGTCACACATCAATT
This sequence comes from Montipora foliosa, assembly GCF_036669935.1. Lineage (NCBI taxonomy): Eukaryota > Metazoa > Cnidaria > Anthozoa > Scleractinia > Acroporidae > Montipora > Montipora foliosa. The sequence goes on along the minus strand of NW_027179446.1, from coordinate 49,571 downwards.
TTCTTGATAATAGACCCTGAAATTTCGATTTGACAGCAATTTCAAACCAGGCGCAATGCTTTCTGGTCAATGATTTGAGGTAGGAAGACCTCTGTTCACCTGCAAACACCAATTGCTAGTGTCTGAAGCTTCAAATACAAAGGTCACACATCAATTTTCTTGATAATAGACCCTGAAATTTCGATTTGACAGCAATTTCAAACCAGGCGCAATGCTTTCTGGTCAATGATTTGAGGTAGGAAGACCTCTGTTCACCTGCAAACACCAATTGCTAGTGTCTGAAGCTTTAAATACAAAGGTCACACATCAATTTTCTTGATAATAGACCCTGAAATTTCGATTTGACAGCAATTTCAAACCGGGCGCAATGCTTTCTGGTGAATGATTGGAGGTAGGAAATTGTCTGTTGGCATGGAGAGTAGCGCGTAAATAAAAGGCGGTGCATTTCAGTTTTCCCTCATCCTTTTTCTGGGCTTGGGACCAGCAAGATAGGATGTTGTCAACCATCTTGGCGGATTTAAAAACTGTTTTTGCACAAGTATGTGCCAGCAAAACAGCGCTTTTGCAGGGTGTCCAGCGGCATTTTTGTTCAGTAAAATAGGAAACTCAGGAGCCGGTTGATCCTGAAAAGCCCTTTTAGGGAGCCGTCAACTAACCGCATATTTACATTAACATTTACATTTACATTTACAGGGAGTATTTCGGTTCTAAAAGGTCTTGTTCTTGATATCTCTTATCGAGACAACAATATCAACAAATCACTTAGTTTAAAAGGATATTACAAATAGCCAACACATTAAATCCGAATTGAACACCATGTGTCATAAAACTGTTCATCCCTAATTTGACTTGCCTTTCTTTAATAGCAGAGCAAAGACACCAGTTGGTAGTGCCAATTCCAGCAAGTTCTGATTCTGTGTTAACCACCTTTTGCTTTTCTCTTACTGCTTCAAGCTTCCTCTTCGCCTTTGCCTGATTTGATTTTGCTGTTTCTATTGTGAGACATGCAACTGTCGTACTTTGTGAAACATCCTTTGAACCGGACGATAGGGCAGTCTGTAACTTGACTGTACCTTCTGACAGCTGTTTGCATTTCTTCCAATGCCTCCTGCTCCTTTCTGTCTATGCTGTGTCCCTTTTCTTTCAACAATCTGGTCCTTTGCGCTAGCTTCTCTTGCTCTCGCCTCTTTCATTCCACCTATTCAGCTTTCACTTTCTTTTGGTTAATGTGTCAACAATTTTGTCGCTCATTGGATACATGTGAAGTGGGTAAACAAGAAAGATTTTTAAAAATAAAGTAATTATATACTGCTTGCTTTGTCCTGAATCTTCCTCTGAAACACCTAACTAACATTTCGTTTTCAATTCTGTAACGCACATTGGCTTGACAAATTAAAAAATAGGAAAAATAGGAGGTTTCATTTAAAAGATTGGATAAAATAGGAATGTACTAAAAAATTAGGAAAAAATAGGAACTGGACACCCTGCTTTTGACACCTGTCAAACCTGTAGAGGTCTTCAGACAGGATTTAAATACCAGCAGTGAAGGTGGTATCACACCAACCATTTTTCTGGTGGGAATTTCTGTAGTCTGACCATCTGTCAAGTCATTAAGACTTTTTCCAGACAGATGTTTGCACAATTACGTGCGAGCAAAACAGCTCTTTTGACACCTATCAAACCTATAGGCTTCCAGATAGGAATTTAAATACCAGCGTAGCTGGTATCACACCAACCATTTTTATAGTCGGAATTTCTGTAGTCTTTCCATCTGTCAAGTCATTGTAAGACATTTTCCAGACAGATGTTCCCACCATTACATGCGAGCAAAACAGCTCTTTTGACACCTATCAAACCTATAGAGAAGGTTTCCAGATAGGAATTTTCATAGCAGGGCCCAGTTGTTCGAAAGCCGATTAACTTAATCCAGGATTAGCGTTAACTTTTGTTTCATGTTTTCAACTTTTTGTGAAAGTTTGTTTTGCTTATTTTGTTTTTCAAGATTGACTTCCTCTAATGTAAAGTTTTGCCGAATATCAGCGTTGAACAGCATTTGGGAGTAAAGAAAGAAATAAACCCTTTGGTTAATTTTTAATCAAGGATTAGCGTTAATAGTCTTTTGAACCGGGCCCAGCAGTGCAGCTGGTATCACACCAACCATTTTTCTGGTCGGAATTTCTGTAATCTTTTCATTTGTCAAGTCATTGTAAGACCTTGTAATTGATTCATTTACTTTTTTTTTTTCTTTGAGGAAACTCAAGTGAAAACAGACCATATACAAACTCTCCAAGTACTGATTAAGCCCCCCATCCAGACTTAAATGGAGAGTCCAGCTATTGCTTCCTCGGCATCTCGCAGTGTTGGACGACATGACCGCAAGGCCTCTTTGACGCGTTCCAACTGCTGATTGGAGAAGATCGTCAACCAATAAGAGTTGTCGTGCGAGTAGCACACCAGCAGTTCTTCATTTGCTGCAATTTTTCGCGTGGATTTAATCCAAGCCTCTCCATTTCTTTTAGCAAACTTGCAGTTGACGCGAGCATCTATAATCTTCCCGAACTTGGATCTTAACAAGGCCAGTGGAAAGGAACCATCATTACAAATCCGACCCAAACCTGTCTCGAATTGGTTTTCTGCTCCATCAACATCCACCAATTGGCCTTCCCTTTGGATAGTAATTAGATAGTCCCCATGTCTTTGCTCACTGGCATAACGAACGGGTGCTGTTGGCGCGTAGGCGCAGATGAAAGTGTCTGCTTCAATTGGCTTCACCGTAAACAAGCCATCGCCTGTTGATTGACCCCCTAATCCAACGCATTTGCTGGGCCGCACTTGCAGGTGGCCTTCTGCTGTACGGACAGGGAAGTAACAGCCCCTTCTACAGTTTCTGTAAAAATAAAAGAAAAAAATAAAGCAAGTAATAAGAGAGAACAGCCACTCCATAAACGTTGTAGCATTACGCTTTTTTTTTATTTTTTGTGAAGACTAGCAATACGGCTAGTGCTTCAATGAAATGATCATAAACAAGCGAGATTCTGAATTAAAACGCGAATAATAGCAGGCGCGGATCCAGGGGAGGTGAAATGGGTTAATTTTCACCCCCCCTTTTTCTGAGCCCCCCTTCTTTCTTTTTTTTTTTCTTATCCGTCAGACACCTCAACCAGGCTTTGGTTCTATTACATTATTACAAAAATTCACCCCCCATTTCAAAATCCTGGATCCACGCCTGAATAGGACTGTAGCAAAGGAACGCCACCGTGCGACGAAAAGACCCTCATACAAATTCATTTGTCTTAGCCATTCTCGTTAATTCTTACCAACCTCATGTCAATGTCGACAAAAAATCCGTACTGAGCACTTATAGGACTACGGTGCTGGGCAATATGATCCCTCGCCTTTTGTCTCGTAAAAGAAGACACTTTCTCCTTGACTGCTCTTTCGTGCCATGGAAGGAGACCAGTAAGAGTGTCATCTCCACTCTTATACCAGTTAGGATATCCTTTATTCCGTAACTCATGTCCGGTCACCATAGCAAATTCCGACAAATCCACATCGTCAGATGTGTCTACTTCAATTCCAATAACATGATTCTTCGTCAAACCACAGTACAAGGGACCAATGTGATTTGCTTTTGCCACACCTTGAAGATCAAGCAATCGTTGGTCCTGACAAAACCGTGTAAAGACATGGCAATTCCCACTAAGAACTAGCAAAGCATTTAAACTGAGGTAGAAAGGTCTCTCAGCAGTTGCTAGTCTAGGATCAAAGAGAGACATCAATACCGCCTTCTGGTTGGCCTCAAGACCATCACAAGTCTCAATTATGGCATCAAGAATACGTAGTTCGCGTTCTGAAGGACTCGCCAGAAACTTGAACCAATATTCTTTCAAGGGCCTCTTAAAGAAATCTATTGGTTCAGCTTTCCCAGTTCGAGGTAGCTGGTAGTGGAACTTTGCGAACGAATAGATCCAAGAAGAACCGCAGGCCAAGCAGAGACCAGTGGCCTTTAAACTGCTCCAGAACCTTGTTTGTGTATTGGTTTCTTACGTAATGACCAGCAAACAGTTCCGGTGCGTCAATCCGGTTTAATATCGTGTATGTTGCATTCTCGAGGGGCTGGTTCACACTAGGATTCACTCCCAGTATTATGCCGTCCCCGTCATTTACCACAACATTGTCAATGTTTATTGACTCGGACAAAGGGATAGCTCTTCCCTCTACAACAGAGTGATCGTAAGCGCTTTGATCAAGGTATGCAATGTGTATCTCTTCGCTAACCTTGCCCTCCTTAAAAATTTGATCTGGAACCACATCGAGCGCTTTTTTCACTTCCTTGTTGGCAAGATGACTAATAGGTTCATTCGAAAACGCCAAAATAGGAAAGCGTGCAAGATTACGATGCACATTCATTGCATCAATCATTGAGGACGACGAGGAACCAATGTTAGCTTTCTCGTCCAAAAGGTCCGTCAATCTCGGCCTCTTACTTTGCGAATGTTCGTTGTCTTCGTCATTTGGCTCACTTGGTAAAATCTTCATTGCTTCACAGAGCACTTTACCAACTTCTGCAGTCTGCTGCACCGTTAACTGAAATTTTTGCTGGATTGCTAAACGCAGTTTCTCGATAACCTAAGGGAAAAATAAATGACATGCATTTCAGCTGAGTACATAGATTTTCCTGAAATTATACATGCTCAATAGATGGTTTTCAATCACGTGAGGAGACGGCCATGTTTGTGTACAAAACAATAGCAAATTATGGCTCATGTTTTGCATTATAATAGAGTCAAATTCCCAAAAGACCGTTTTTTCAATTGTTCTGTACACAAACATGGCTGCTGCGACGTCAGGTGAAAACCATCTATTGTGAGGGATAAAAAGGTGAACATAGAATTGGTCTACGCCAGAGATGAACAAGGTATCATCGATAATTTTCATAATATTTGGTACTGCCAAAGACAACCTACTCTATTACTTAAGTTAACCCTTTCATTTCTTATGTTTTTTTTTTCTTAACATTTTAAGTGAGGGTTTTTTTTTCTTAAAATTTTAAGTGAGCAGGGAACAACAAGGTCACCATTATTATTATTATTATTATTATTAGTAGTAGTAGTAGTAGTAGTAGTAGTAGTCTCAAAAAAATGAAATTCGCATTCTTTCTTTGCTTGTTTTCATGTTTTCTCTAAGAATACGTTTAAGTCTTAAGAAATGCATACCTGTGGTTCCTCTATATCCCCACTGCCTTCATCTAGCTCTTGCACATATCGTGATAGCTCAACTGCCTCAGCATCTGAAAATCTTATAATGCCATCAGGAGACAGTGCAGCATTGAAACTGCAGTTACTGAAGTAGGTTAAGATAAACTGGGCCTTATCCATACTGTTTTGGCGAGCACGCAGATTTTCAACAACATACTTCAAATGCCTATTGGGAGGGTTATCCTGCAGAGCCTGGTTTCCTGACATTTGACTTTCCTGAGAGGCTGGGATGGCATCTTCCTCTCCTTCATTGGCTCTTTCCCTATTCCTCCCCCTCAACTTATTTCGAACTCGCCTAGTGCGCCTTTGAACAAGTTTCCGACTGGGTTGAGTTTGGGCGCTGGTGCTACTTTGTTGATCATCATCATCATCATCATCATCAACATTATCATTATCACCACCACCAGCAACAGCACCAAGATTTGCCACTGAGTCAGCCTCCTGAATCAACTGACATTCTTCGCCCTCTTGTTCTGTGAAGAAAGCATTATTGAGAGAAATGAAGTAGTTACACTAAGCCACCAAACTTACCTAAATGTCTTCAAAATAACTAGCAAATATTGGGCATCTAATATAGGGTTTGAGCTGTAAAGCAAGGTGATCAGTGACTTTGCACCCGGCCCATAAATCTTAACAAGAATTTTTGAAGCTCTTAAAATAGGTCAGGTTCACGTTGCAAGCAGTTGAACAATGACAACAGTTTCTTGTGTTGAAGGTTTATGCTAAGGCATTTGAATAATTACATCTTAAGATACATTCATCATCTCCAGTAGTCTATATGAACTAAGTTTTAATTTTGCTTAATTATAATTCACTTTTGACTATTGTAGTGACGTGTGGGGAATCTTACAATTTGAGAGGCTGCAAGAATTGTTTCTATCTCTACTTGTCTTGGTGTACTAGTGAATCAGAAACTTTCATGGTCTGCAGAGACATCTAGTACATGCAAAAAATATCCTCCCAAACGGTTGGAGCCATAAGAAATAATGTGATCTAACTTCCCAGGAAGGTCAGAGAAGAACTATACTCCTAAGACAGTTGTTTCCTGTGTAGCTTATAATATCTCTGCCTGGGACCTATTTAATAAAACAGAGAATACACAGGCTCTTTACCTGCTTAAAACAAATTATGTACCGTCTTTTTCATCTAAGCATGGTCAGGTAACGGGGAAACATGCTTTCATTGGCTAAAAACGTGACAAGTTTTGTCTTCAATCATTCCAAGTTTGAGGGATGTTCATGCAAGTTTTCCTGGAATGGTAGCAAGATTGGGAAACCAAAGACCTTTTCTAAGTTATTGACCCTGATCTCATAAAGTATGCTTCAATGTAATTTGATTAATCCTTCTACAAATAGATAAAATTAAGAATAAAGCAGTACCATTAGTAACTGGAGAGGCAGCAGGTAATCTGTTTTCATCGATGGAACTACTTGAACTCTCTCCTGCCACTGTAAGACCTGCACTGGCAGCAATTTCTCGAATGGTCTCAGCGCAGTTTTCAATCACGGGGCGGGCGTGTGAAGGCAAACGTGGCAATGAACTTAAACCGCCTTCATCACGTAAAAGTTTGAGTATTAATCGCTTGGGAATATGAACATATTCATCCGAAGCATCTCTAGCTGCCATTTTGAAACAAACGACAGTTCAATCGCTCCGAAAAGACTGGTAACAGGTTGAAATGGCGGGAAGAAACCCTCGTCCCAGGCTCTCTTCGGGGGTTGGAACGGTGTTGACTTGATCATTTTAACGTCCATTTGAGCTTTGTACCAAGTAAATTTGATAGCAAGAAAAGCAGTACCAATACTATTTTGTT
>NW_027179446.1:25000-30000 GCF_036669935.1 Montipora foliosa | reverse complement strand
AGTTTAACGCCTGGACAAGTCAAAGGCTCTTGATTTGAAACCCAATCCCCAAGTTAACCATCGTACTCATCTGAAAGACTCCTGCGTGTCTTAAATTTGTTAAGACCTCTAACCATGCTGTAGAAAATTTGCTACAAAGAAAACTCTGAATCTGGGAAGCGAACGATGCACGCTCTTCGTCGTGTTTACATTTGACTTGTCCCTGTCGCATTGCAGTCTGGTAAAAATTAGTGCAGTGCACTCTGGTTAAATGCAATGAATTCTGGTAAAAAAATGTGGTTAAATGCAAAGCATTGTGGTAAAAAGTGATGAATTCGAGAATTCGTCGCCCCTTATATATTTCCTTTAAATCCTGATTATGTTGCTGCTCGCTCCCTACGGTCGCTCCGCAGCAATAATATTTATCAATATACTTAAGCCAACTCATTGCATTGTCGTTTCTATTGCAGAGAAAAAAGAAAGAAAAATTAAATGTTTTACTATGCGCTCTTACGGGTCTCTTTTGCTTTTTTCTGCAAAGTGGCCTACGTAGAAACTCTTCCATCGCTCTACAACACTCGCGCCACCGCTATGCATGTCGGCCACTGCTATGGCTAAATCTTTCCACATAGTCCTTAATGTCCGACGAGATCCTGGCTGGATCTACCTTCTCTTTTCCTTTTTTCCCAGCTATATTTTTTCCTTCCAGTTGTATATTTTTAGCAGACGGCGTATCCCAAATAACATGCAAATTCGGAGTGAAATTGTATCTAAGTTTAATAACGTACTGTAATTTTTTAGCAACAACTACTTAAGGAATTTACATATCATGAAGCCCGACGCTAATTTAGACATCGTGTAGATATACGATTATTGTTGTAAGTTACATGTAACTTTAGAATAAAGGCAGATGTTTTTAAAAACCTTGTGTGGGAATAAGGAGGAGCTTCGTTTCAATCTTACCAAACATTGGTCCGTGAAAACAAATTGCAAACACTTTCAAAGTCACACGAAAGTCGGTCCATCCTGTTCAAAAACAGCTAACGGTACTAAGAGGAGAGGAAAATTTATCGTGGAACAAGATACGTAATTTCAAGGTTTGATTAAAACTTGATTATTACATAAAACTTTGACTTTCTTGCCGGGTTTGACCTTCACCACGGTATAGGCACATGTTTGGGAGGGAGTCGATTGATATTAGGGTGATTAGCAACAGAACGGGATGCTCAGTTGACGAGCGTTTACAGTGCCTTTGAAAAACAAACACAATTAGTGCTTGCTTTAACATTTAACTGCTTTTGCCATGTTATCATGAATTTTAGGCGTTTATCTGGTTAAAAATAAGGCAAGTTTTCAACTTTCATACATGTGTTAGGACGTCATGTTGCATTAGTGTCTCAATGGTATTAAATTGTAGAGCAAATAACATGATGAAAATTCCTTTGTAAATGAACAGAAAGGGGAGGAGACTAAATGATAGTTAATTAAAGCCAAAAAGCTGGTCTTGAAAGGTCAAACGAGTTCACGGACAAAACTCTTACAATGGTGGACGTCAGTTGCACTTTGCCAAGTTGAGAGCAGCGCTTTTTAAAAACGTCATGTGTATTTCAAACACAGTCACATTAAATAAGTAAATTAACAGTGATTACTTTTTTTGCACCAATAGCGTGAGTAGGATGGCCTGTCAATCATTGACCTATTTTGGGAACAGTAAACATGTATGTGAACATTATTACTCCATGACATTACTCCATAAGAAAATGCGAAATATATGCCCAATGAATGTGATATTTTGCAACAATAACGTAGTTATATGTGAAGCATACTGGGATACGTACACTGTATTTGTGATTATGGACAAAAGTTACATGTCCAGAATAAGAAATGGAAGCCACATGTCAAATACTACGAGAGTTATAAGCGTTCAAAGAAGATTTCCTACTCTCATACAATCCTAGACAAAACTGTTGGGAATGTTAGCACTTTTGAAGTCTTTATTGCTTCTCTCCCCTCCCCCCTCCTTCAATGTTGTGCAAAACTGAATGGTTTCAGTGGAAAATTGTTGACTTACCTTCCAACATTGAATAGGGGGGAGGGGGGCTATGTAAGAGAAAGTGAAACTATTTCTTTTGAGCTTTAACAGAAGCAGGTTGAAATACAGCTCTGGTGTGGTTCATTTACATAACCTTCCCAACTACTTTTGTCTATGATTGTAGGTGACATGCAGTAATCGACAGTACAGTATTTCTAGAAAACAATTTACTGAGATTTGGGGATAACCAAACCTTGTGGAACTTACTGAGTGGGTCTGGTATGGTTTCGTTAAAGCGTCCTCAGTTCATCTTGGACAGGCACCAAGGTCACGGAACTCATTCTGCCAGTTATAATTTATCTGTAGCACCTTAATCCCATAGGTATGACCTATGTTGTTGCTTGTTAGATAGATTTTTTTTGTGGCATTTGTTTATCCAATTTGTGAACACTTAGGCACAAATGTTTGCTTAAATCAGTCTTATGTGTGTCGTCTTGACAAATTATTTTCGTAACGTCTGTTTAAAAGGCGGAGAAATGAGTGGATCGCACGAATTGTAAAAATGTTGATTTTCAGAAGAACGACAAATCACACAACTTTAATCATGGTTTCACTTGAGTTACATAATATCATGCACGTTAACATACATGTACTTGACAAGAGGAGAGGGTGCAGTGTGTTAACGAGTCTAAATCGTATGTTCGTATTTCCATCGTTGCATCCATGTTGCTAATGCGAGTGTATGGCTTTCCGTTACGGACAAAATCTTCAAAACAGCAAACAATAAATTGAACCGTACAAAAATAAATCGAAGCGCATACATATAAATCGAACCATTCCACAAATATCAATCCAAGCGTACAAATAAATCGATCTTACACAAATATCAACCAAACCGTACAAATATCAATCCAACCGCATACTTATAAATCGACCGTACCGTACAAAAATATAAATCGAATTTCAAAAAGCTGGTCAGCGGTTAGGAAAAATGGATAGGTAGGTAATTCATAAATGGTAATTATTATGGCCTTAGGACGTTCCTGTCACTAGCGTGACGTGTTGTTTTGAGATATATAAAAATGTCGGTGAGAAACCAGCTCACCCATTACGAATTGGGAAAATTCTTTTTTTCTTTGCAAGACTTATTCGTGCTTTCACTTAACGCAAGCTTGTCGTTCAACTCTGCTGAATTCCTTTCACGACGCCTCGACGGTTTCGAAAGAACTGTGAGCGTTTTGTATTCAAGACTACGCGTTTCGTATTGGTCCGAAGTACAACTACTTTCTGACCTCGACACTCTCTTGTTTACTGTCAGTCAACAAAGGCAACATTGCGAGGCGGAGGAACGAGTTTGGGGTCACTAGCTTAACAGAATCATTTACTGACATAGATAATACCTCCCTGGACGAAATTGTTAGAGAAATTTTGCATGTGAACCCGAGAATTGGATTTAGATTGGTGCAAGGTGCTCTAAGTCAAAGAGGAATAACAGTTCAGCGACGCCGCATTCTGGGGGCAATGCGACGAGTGGACCCAGTGATGATTACTTAACTGATTAGAGTGTAATGTGAAGTGCTAGGTTTCTACCCCATATGAACCATGTGAGCGTTAGCCCTACTAATGGCCCACACAAGGACAGAGAAAAACTCTGACCAGGGTGGGAATTGAACCGTATGCTACACGGCCAACGTTTGCAAAAACGTAATCCTTCCTTGTACTTGTACATGTTCATTGTTCATCCAATTCTCGGATTCACATGCAAAATTTCTCTAACAATTTTTGTACGGTTCGATTGATGTTTGTGGAAGTTCGATTTATATGTATGCGGTTCGATCTATTTTTTGCTGTTTTGATATTAAATAAACGAGATCCGCTTTATGTGTGCGCGTTTAATTTTGTATGAACGCGTTTTGAAGATTTTTTCCGTAACGGAACGCCATACGAGTGACAACCGGAAATATTGCATTGTCGATAATATACCGATAGCTGAATTTATCATGACACCAAACAAATTTAACGGTGCCATTGGGGAAATGAAGATTCAATGATGCAATCTGTATGTATTTCTTTTAAGCACAAATAAAAACTAACAAATGAAGTATGAAACAAAATCTGATAGGCCGAAAAAGAAGTTAGATCTTTGATTCACAAAGCCCTCCACCGCAAGGTGAATGACCCATTCAATCTCACACGTGACTCTGGTGACATCCATCGGTCATGACGCTGATAATCATGGGTGGGCATTTCTTCTGTCCTCATGGCACGAAAAAGAAAAACTTGAGAAGCGGGAAATACTAAACTTTGTTGAAGGTTTTTCGTAGCCCGGCGATTCATGTTTGGTTTTTAAAAGCATGACAAATGCTTAATGTCCAGAGGTAAGACACAGGAATCAGTTGCATTATATTTTTTCTTCTTGAAGGAAGGAATGCGATTCCTAGATGTTTCCTGCGTAAATGAAACGACATTGTTTTCCGCATGCTTTCTTGGTTCTTGCGTGTTTTTACAAAACCACGGATTCTCAACAGGAGCAATATAAATTGGGGTGTCATTCAGGTATCGTTACAGACTGTTCTTAGCCGAGGTGTTAATCAAGGATCTTGATTTTTTTTCTAAATTGTAGTGAGATATTTTTTGCAACGAGCGAAATTATGAGCAAAGGTAAAAATGGTAAGCGCGACAGACCAAAGAGAGGAAAGTGGTGGTTTAGACTTAACGATATTTATACAAAAACGGAAAGGGACATTAACTGTCAGCGGCAAGGAGATGGAAAATGTTATCGCTGTTGCTGAAAGTTTGGATAACTCTTCTATTAAGGTACATCGCTTACTTAGTTTTCTGAATACTGTACAAAGAACGAAAAGAGAAGTGACATCATTGGCTTATTCAGGTCTTTTCATTCTACAGGTCATGTTCTTCAACCTATCTGCCAGTGTAAGGTTAGATTTAGGCAAATTCGACATCCTTGCAAACGATTTTTCGAAACAAG
>NW_027179446.1:0-20000 GCF_036669935.1 Montipora foliosa | reverse complement strand
CGTTCAACAGAACTTGCCCTTCTGTTATTTTTTCTTTTTTGCTCATTATTACGGTTGTGGTTCCTTTGTCGGCTTTCTTAACAATGATAGTTTTGTCACGTAATAGGTTCTTCAATGCACGCCTTTCACCGGGTGATAGGTTATCCTTCGGCCTCTTTATAGGAATGTTTGCTAGTTCAAATTTTACCTCTTCTAGGGAGGTTTCTAAGGCCACTGATTGTTGGACCGGTGGTTCCCACGTTGATTTAACGTAGAATGGGTGTTGTTTGTTTTCTTTCCCGTGAAAGATGTGTTGGAGGCGCATTCGTCTTGCGAAAAGGTTAAAATCTCTTAAAAGGTTGCGCCTTATAAAGTCTTCATTTGTCACGGGTGTTGGAATAAACTTTAGACCCCTTGATAACAAGGCTATCTGTTCATCTGTAAATTGTTTATCTGATAGGTTCTTGATATGCTGTTTGCGTGACTCAGTTGCTTTTTGAAAGCGCTTTTTATCTTTCTCCCTTTTTCTTTGTTTCCTTTTGCGATTCTTTAACGTTTTATTTGGGTTGGTTTGACCATTATTTCTCGTTTCTGAGGAGGCAGGGAATGCACACATATAAGATTTAACTTTTTTATTGTTTGCTTGTGCCCTCAGATTTACAAGAAGCTTGTCGACCTCGTTAAGCTTAGCTTTCAATTCTACGGCTAGTTTGTTAACATCACTCTGTTTTGAGCAATTTGAATCTGTAGCCACTGGTTTTACATTCTTTTTAGGTTCTCTTTTTCGTGTTTTTGCTTGTTCTAGTTTTCTGAGCTTTGATGTAAGCCTTTCCACGCGCCTGTGGTGAAATTTCACCAGCGCTCCCACAAAATCATGTTCCGCTCTCTTCCTAATCGAACTTACATCCGACTTAAAATCTTCATCAGGCATGATGTTTGCCTTTACATTGTATCTTAGGCTTTTTGGGCATGTGCCCTTGTCGAGATGAGCCTGTAAGAGTCCGATAGAGTTCTTTGATTTATCTATTTTCTCCGTTATGGAGACATGTTCCTCGTCTTGACGGGCTTTTTTCGGTTCGATCTTTCCGTGCTTATTTCTGTTTTCATCTCGAGGTCGTTTAGTTCCTCTCGCTTGGTTGTCACTTGTTTTGTTGATGTTTCTTTCTTTGCCTTTGTGTGGCATGGTCTTTCTAGTATCTTTAGACGTGGGAGCTTGAGCGCAAGGGATTTCATCTTCAGAAAAATCAGTATCTCGTTCTCTGAGAACTTTTTCTTCGGCCTCGTTAAGTTCATCTGTATCGCAGATTTCCATTTCTGAAATGTCTACTTCAAGCAGACCGTCTGTTGTGAGTGTAGTTGCTGCCATTTGGATATAGAAGCTTAGGCAAGACTGCAGTTTCGATTCTCTGTGAATCTCGTCAGTTGCCGTTTGAAATCTTCAATGAGTTGTCACAAGTTGTGCTAGTGCTCGCGTTGTAATAGCTTTGGAAAGCGTTACGCGGGTCCAGATGCTCCTCCGATTTTTTTTATTGGCTAGCTAATTAACACAATAAGATTTAAGATATTCAGCCAATGAAGTTGGGAGGATTCGCTGGTCCTGTGATGTCTAAAGGTCAACCAGGCGGTAATCTGAAGGTTGTTAATGTTTAACAGATCTTGTAGAGATCTGTCACCTTTCACGTTTTCTGTGATGCCTAAAGGTCAACCAGATAATAATCTGAAGGCTGTTGATGCATTCCAGACCTTGTTGAAGGCTGTAACGTTTCGTGTTTTTAACAATGACAGTGTATTTCTTCGTTACAGTGTCTTTTGTGTCTTTTGTTGTTTTGATACCATTTTATAGCTTGAGTGTTTGATTCGTTCTAGGTATCATTAACTGGAAGCAATATTTCTAGCGCGAAGCAGAACGGGGCCCGTCCATTAAAAAATGCAAATGGTGAAAAAGTGTTGACGGGCCTGCGCGACTCCTGCCGTTCGCAAGTGATTCTAAAATCTGTGCCTTCAAAGTTTGGCTCTGACTAAAATGTCTTTTAACGACTTTCCTTTGCGATATGATAGTATGGGTGGCTCCTTGAATACTTCTCTAAGGTGCGGTTGGTTTTGAATAAGGTGCCATTTCCCCATTAATATATTCTTGAGGTTAGGTAAAGCCGGGTGGTATTGTGTAACAAAAGGCAATATTTTCTTTTGTGTGCTGTTGTCTTTGTTTTCAAGTGACCTCTCCCTATCCGTGAAGTTAACTTCAGATAGGAATTTTTCTGAAAATTTATTTGGGTATCCTCTATTCTTTAGGCGTGTTTTGAAATTCTGCATGTTAATATTAAACGTCACGACTGACGAATTTGTTCTTAGGAGGCGTAGCGCTTCTCCTTTTATGAATCCTTTCTTAACGCCTGGTGGATGACACGAATAAAAATCCGTGTATTGAAAGGTCTCTGTCCGTTTGTAATGTGTTTGCACATCAAGGGTTGATTCTCTTTTGAATCTCTCGCCTTTGTACACTTTTGTGTCTAAGAATGTAATTTCTGAGTCTGATATTTCAGCCGTAAATTTGATTGTATCGTGGTAGTTGTTTGCCCTTTGCACAAATTTTTCTATATTGTCTTCGGTTGTGTGCCATACACAGAAGACATCGTCAATGTATCTCTTCCAAACTAGCGGTTTAATTTTGCTCTTGCTGATAATGCCTTTTTCTATTTTTGCCATGAAAACATTAGCGAAAGCCACGGCCATTTTGGTTCCCATTGCCGTTCCGTGGGTTTGCAAATAATGTCGCCCATTGAATTGGAACGAGTTCTCTTTAAGTATCAGGCAGAGCATTTGCCTCAAGAACTTAGTAGGGATTGGTAAATGATTTTGATAGAAGTCTTCGTACGCTTTGCATACAGTAGTGATCCCTTCCTCTTGAGGAATATTTGTGTATAAGCTAGTTACGTCCATTGACGCAAGGATTGCGTTCTTTGGCAGTTTCGTTCTCTCGATGAAGTTTATAAAGTCTGTTGAATCTTTAAGATAAGATTCTTGTTGTTGTGCTATCGGCTGTATGAGGCGGTCAACGAAGCTTGAAATTCTTTCTGTAGGGCCGTCACAGCCAGATATTATAGGTCTACCTACTAGTGTAGGTTTGTGAATCTTTGTTAGTGTATAGAATTCTGGAATTCTCGGCGGGTTTGGTGTTTGGGAGAGCCACTTCGCTGTCATTTCGTCAATGTGGCTTTCCGTGAGCATACACGTTATTATTTTTTTTATTTTATCGGCTGTTTCGTCAGCCATCGGTTTATCTAAGGGCCTGTAGTTGTCAAGATCGTTCAACAGAACTTGCCCTTCTGTTATTTTTTCTTTTTTGCTCATTATTACGGTTGTGGTTCCTTTGTCGGCTTTCTTAACAATGATAGTTTTGTCACGTAATAGGTTCTTCAATGCACGCCTTTCACCGGGTGATAGGTTATCCTTCGGCCTCTTTATAGGAATGTTTGCTAGTTCAAATTTTACCTCTTCTAGGAAGGTTTCTAAGGCCACTGATTGTTGGACCGGTGGTTCCCACGTTGATTTAACGTAGAATGGGTGTTGTTTGTTTTCTTTCCCGTGAAAGATGTGTTGGAGGCGCATTCGTCTTGCGAAAAGGTTAAAATCTCTTAAAAGGTTGCGCCTTATAAAGTCTTCATTTGTCACGGGTGTTGGAATAAACTTTAGACCCCTTGATAACAAGGCTATCTGTTCATCTGTAAATTGTTTATCTGATAGGTTCTTGATATGCTGTTTGCGTGACTCAGTTGCTTTTTGAAAGCGCTTTTTATCTTTCTCCCTTTTTCTTTGTTTCCTTTTGCGATTCTTTAACGTTTTATTTGGGTTGGTTTGACCATTATTTCTCGTTTCTGAAGAGGCAGAGAATGCACACATATAAGATCTAACTTCTTTATTGTTTGCTTGTGCCCTCAGATTTACAAGAAGCTTGTCGACCTCGTTAAGCTTAGCTTTCAATTCTACGGCTAGTTTGTTAACATCACTCTGTTTTGAGCAATTTGAATCTGTAGCCACTGGTTTTACATTCTTTTTAGGTTCTCTTTTTCGTGTTTTTGCTTGTTCTAGTTTTCTGAGCTTTGATGTAAGCCTTTCCACGCGCCTGTGGTGAAATTTCACCAGCGCTCCCACAAAATCATGTTCCGCTCTCTTCCTAATCGAACTTACATCCGACTTAAAATCTTCATCAGGCATGATGTTTGCCTTTACATTGTATCTTAGGCTTTTTGGGCATGTGCCCTTGTCGAGATGAGCCTGTAAGAGTCCGATAGAGTTCTTTGATTTATCTATTTTCTCCGTTATGGAGACATGTTCCTCGTCTTGACGGGCTTTTTTCGGTTCGATCTTTCCGTGCTTATTTCTGTTTTCATCTCGAGGTCGTTTAGTTCCTCTCGCTTGGTTGTCACTTGTTTTGTTGATGTTTCTTTCTTTGCCTTTGTGTGGCATGGTCTTTCTAGTATCTTTAGACGTGGGAGCTTGAGCGCAAGGGATTTCATCTTCAGAAAAATCAGTATCTCGTTCTCTGAGAACTTTTTCTTCGGCCTCGTTAAGTTCATCTGTATCGCAGATTTCCATTTCTGAAATGTCTACTTCAAGCAGACCGTCTGTTGTGAGTGTAGTTGCTGCCATTTGGATATAGAAGCTTAGGCAAGACTGCAGTTTCGATTCTCTGTGAATCTCGTCAGTTGCCGTTTGAAATCTTCAATGAGTTGTCACAAGTTGTGCTAGTGCTTGCGTTGTAATAGCTTTGGAAAGCGTTACGCGGGTCCAGATGCTCCTCCGATTTTTTTTATTGGCTAGCTAATTAACACAATAAGATTTAAGATATTCAGCCAATGAAGTTGGGAGGATTCGCTGGTCCTGTGATGTCTAAAGGTCAACCAGGCGGTAATCTGAAGGTTGTTAATGTTTAACAGATCTTGTAGAGATCTGTCACCTTTCACGTTTTCTGTGATGCCTAAAGGTCAACCAGATAATAATCTGAAGGCTGTTGATGCATTCCAGACCTTGTTGAAGGCTGTAACGTTTCGTGTTTTTAACAATGACAGTGTATTTCTTCGTTACAGTGTCTTTTGTGTCTTTTGTTGTTTTGATACCATTTTATAGCTTGAGTGTTTGATTCGTTCTAGGTATCATTAACTGGAAGCAATATTTCTAGCGCGAAGCAGAACGGGGCCCGTCCATTAAAAAATGCAAATGGTGAAAAAGTGTTGACGGGCCTGTGCGACTCCTGCCGTTCGCAAGTGATTCTAAAATCTGTGCCTTCAAAGTTTGGCTCTGACTAAAATGTCTTTTAACGACTTTCCTTTGCGATATGATAGTATGGGTGGCTCCTTGAATACTTCTCTAAGGTGCGGTTGGTTTTGAATAAGGTGCCATTTCCCCATTAATATATTCTTGAGGTTAGGTAAAGCCGGGTGGTATTGTGTAACAAAAGGCAATATTTTCTTTTGTGTGCTGTTGTCTTTGTTTTCAAGTGACCTCTCCCTATCCGTGAAGTTAACTTCAGATAGGAATTTTTCTGAAAATTTATTTGGGTATCCTCTATTCTTTAGGCGTGTTTTGAAATTCTGCATGTTAATATTAAACGTCACGACTGACGAATTTGTTCTTAGGAGGCGTAGCGCTTCTCCTTTTATGAATCCTTTCTTAACGCCTGGTGGATGACACGAATAAAAATCCGTGTATTGAAAGGTCTCTGTCCGTTTGTAATGTGTTTGCACATCAAGGGTTGATTCTCTTTTGAATCTCTCGCCTTTGTACACTTTTGTGTCTAAGAATGTAATTTCTGAGTCTGATATTTCAGCCGTAAATTTGATTGTATCGTGGTAGTTGTTTGCCCTTTGCACAAATTTTTCTATATTGTCTTCGGTTGTGTGCCATACACAGAAGACATCGTCAATGTATCTCTTCCAAACTAGCGGTTTAATTTTGCTCTTGCTGATAAT
The DNA here is from genome assembly GCF_036669935.1 of Montipora foliosa. Taxonomy (NCBI): domain Eukaryota; kingdom Metazoa; phylum Cnidaria; class Anthozoa; order Scleractinia; family Acroporidae; genus Montipora; species Montipora foliosa. The sequence continues at coordinate 14,052 of NW_027179446.1, read as the reverse complement.
GCCTTTTTCTATTTTTGCCATGAAAACATTAGCGAAAGCCACGGCCATTTTGGTTCCCATTGCCGTTCCGTGGGTTTGCAAATAATGTCGCCCATTGAATTGGAACGAGTTCTCTTTAAGTATCAGGCAGAGCATTTGCCTCAAGAACTTAGTAGGGATTGGTAAATGATTTTGATAGAAGTCTTCGTACGCTTTGCATACAGTAGTGATCCCTTCCTCTTGAGGAATATTTGTGTATAAGCTAGTTACGTCCATTGACGCAAGGATTGCGTTCTTTGGCAGTTTCGTTCTCTCGATGAAGTTTATAAAGTCTGTTGAATCTTTAAGATAAGATTCTTGTTGTTGTGCTATCGGCTGTATGAGGCGGTCAACGAAGCTTGAAATTCTTTCTGTAGGGCCGTCACAGCCAGATATTATAGGTCTACCTACTAGTGTAGGTTTGTGAATCTTTGTTAGTGTATAGAATTCTGGAATTCTCGGCGGGTTTGGTGTTTGGGAGAGCCACTTCGCTGTCATTTCGTCAATGTGGCTTTCCGTGAGCATACACGTTATTATTTTTTTTATTTTATCGGCTGTTTCGTCAGCCATCGGTTTATCTAAGGGCCTGTAGTTGTCAAGATCGTTCAACAGAACTTGCCCTTCTGTTATTGTTTCTTTTTTGCTCATTATTACGGTTGTGGTTCCTTTGTCGGCTTTCTTAACAATGATAGTTTTGTCACGTAATAGGTTCTTCAATGCACGCCTTTCACCGGGTGATAGGTTATCCTTCGGCCTCTTTATAGGAATGTTTGCTAGTTCAAATTTTACCTCTTCTAGGAAGGTTTCTAAGGCCACTGATTGTTGGACCGGTGGTTCCCACGTTGATTTAACGTAGAATGGGTGTTGTTTGTTTTCTTTCCCGTGAAAGATGTGTTGGAGGCGCATTCGTCTTGCGAAAAGGTTAAAATCTCTTAAAAGGTTGCGCCTTATAAAGTCTTCATTTGTCACGGGTGTTGGAATAAACTTTAGACCCCTTGATAACAAGGCTATCTGTTCATCTGTAAATTGTTTATCTGATAGGTTCTTGATATGCTGTTTGCGTGACTCAGTTGCTTTTTGAAAGCGCTTTTTATCTTTCTCCCTTTTTCTTTGTTTCCTTTTGCGATTCTTTAACGTTTTATTTGGGTTGGTTTGACCATTATTTCTCGTTTCTGAAGAGGCAGAGAATGCACACATATAAGATTTAACTTCTTTATTGTTTGCTTGTGCCCTCAGATTTACAAGAAGCTTGTCGACCTCGTTAAGCTTAGCTTTCAATTCTACGGCTAGTTTGTTAACATCACTCTGTTTTGAGCAATTTGAATCTGTAGCCACTGGTTTTACATTCTTTTTAGGTTCTCTTTTTCGTGTTTTTGCTTGTTCTAGTTTTCTGAGCTTTGATGTAAGCCTTTCCACGCGCCTGTGGTGAAATTTCACCAGCGCTCCCACAAAATCATGTTCCGCTCTCTTCCTAATCGAACTTACATCCGACTTAAAATCTTCATCAGGCATGATGTTTGCCTTTACATTGTATCTTAGGCTTTTTGGGCATGTGCCCTTGTCGAGATGAGCCTGTAAGAGTCCGATAGAGTTCTTTGATTTATCTATTTTCTCCGTTATGGAGACATGTTCCTCGTCTTGACGGGCTTTTTTCGGTTCGATCTTTCCGTGCTTATTTCTGTTTTCATCTCGAGGTCGTTTAGTTCCTCTCGCTTGGTTGTCACTTGTTTTGTTGATGTTTCTTTCTTTGCCTTTGTGTGGCATGGTCTTTCTAGTATCTTTAGACGTGGGAGCTTGAGCGCAAGGGATTTCATCTTCAGAAAAATCAGTATCTCGTTCTCTGAGAACTTTTTCTTCGGCCTCGTTAAGTTCATCTGTATCGCAGATTTCCATTTCTGAAATGTCTACTTCAAGCAGACCGTCTGTTGTGAGTGTAGTTGCTGCCATTTGGATATAGAAGCTTAGGCAAATGGTGAAAAAGTGTTGACGGGCCTGCGCGAATCCTGCCGTTCGCAAGTGATTCTAAAATCTGTGCCTTCAAAGTTTGGCTCTGACTAAAATGTCTTTTAACGACTTTCCTTTGCGATATGATAGTATGGGTGGCTCCTTGAATACTTCTCTAAGGTGCGGTTGGTTTTGAATAAGGTGCCATTTCCCCATTAATATATTCTTGAGGTTAGGTAAAGCCGGGTGGTATTGTGTAACAAAAGGCAATATTTTCTTTTGTGTGCTGTTGTCTTTGTTTTCAAGTGACCTCTCCCTATCCGTGAAGTTAACTTCAGATAGGAATTTTTCTGAAAATTTATTTGGGTATCCTCTATTCTTTAGGCGTGTTTTGAAATTCTGCATGTTAATATTAAACGTCACGACTGACGAATTTGTTCTTAGGAGGCGTAGCGCTTCTCCTTTTATGAATCCTTTCTTAACGCCTGGTGGATGACACGAATAAAAATCCGTGTATTGAAAGGTCTCTGTCCGTTTGTAATGTGTTTGCACATCAAGGGTTGATTCTCTTTTGAATCTCTCGCCTTTGTACACTTTTGTGTCTAAGAATGTAATTTCTGAGTCTGATATTTCAGCCGTAAATTTGATTGTATCGTGGTAGTTGTTTGCCCTTTGCACAAATTTTTCTATATTGTCTTCGGTTGTGTGCCATACACAGAAGACATCGTCAATGTATCTCTTCCAAACTAGCGGTTTAATTTTGCTCTTGCTGATAATGCCTTTTTCTATTTTTGCCATGAAAACATTAGCGAAAGCCACGGCCATTTTGGTTCCCATTGCCGTTCCGTGGGTTTGCAAATAATGTCGCCCATTGAATTGGAACGAGTTCTCTTTAAGTATCAGGCAGAGCATTTGCCTCAAGAACTTAGTAGGGATTGGTAAATGATTTTGATAGAAGTCTTCGTACGCTTTGCATACAGTAGTGATCCCTTCCTCTTGAGGAATATTTGTGTATAAGCTAGTTACGTCCATTGACGCAAGGATTGCGTTCTTTGGCAGTTTCGTTCTCTCGATGAAGTTTATAAAGTCTGTTGAATCTTTAAGATAAGATTCTTGTTGTTGTGCTATCGGCTGTATGAGGCGGTCAACGAAGCTTGAAATTCTTTCTGTAGGGCCGTCACACCCAGATATTATAGGTCTACCTACTAGTGTAGGTTTGTGAATCTTTGTTAGTGTATAGAATTCTGGAATTCTCGGCGGGTTTGGTGTTTGGGAGAGCCACTTCGCTGTCATTTCGTCAATGTGGCTTTCCGTGAGCATACACGTTATTATTTTTTTTATTTTATCGGCTGTTTCGTCAGCCATCGGTTTATCTAAGGGCCTGTAGTTGTCAAGATCGTTCAACAGAACTTGCCCTTCTGTTATTTTTTCTTTTTTGCTCATTATTACGGTTGTGGTTCCTTTGTCGGCTTTCTTAACAATGATAGTTTTGTCACGTAATAGGTTCTTCAATGCACGCCTTTCACCGGGTGATAGGTTATCCTTCGGCCTCTTTATAGGAATGTTTGCTAGTTCAAATTTTACCTCTTCTAGGAAGGTTTCTAAGGCCACTGATTGTTGGACCGGTGGTTCCCACGTTGATTTAACGTAGAATGGGTGTTGTTTGTTTTCTTTCCCGTGAAAGATGTGTTGGAGGCGCATTCGTCTTGCGAAAAGGTTAAAATCTCTTAAAAGGTTGCGCCTTATAAAGTCTTCATTTGTCACGGGTGTTGGAATAAACTTTAGACCCCTTGATAACAAGGCTATCTGTTCATCTGTAAATTGTTTATCTGATAGGTTCTTGATATGCTGTTTGCGTGACTCAGTTGCTTTTTGAAAGCGCTTTTTATCTTTCTCCCTTTTTCTTTGTTTCCTTCTGCGATTCTTTAACGTTTTATTTGGGTTGGTTTGACCATTATTTCTCGTTTCTGAGGAGGCAGAGAATGCACACATATAAGATTTAACTTCTTTATTGTTTGCTTGTGCCCTCAGATTTACAAGAAGCTTGTCGACCTCGTTAAGCTTAGCTTTCAATTCTACGGCTAGTTTGTTAACATCACTCTGTTTTGAGCAATTTGAATCTGTAGCCACTGGTTTTACATTCTTTTTAGGTTCTCTTTTTCGTGTTTTTGCTTGTTCTAGTTTTCTGAGCTTTGATGTAAGCCTTTCCACGCGCCTGTGGTGAAATTTCACCAGCGCTCCCACAAAATCATGTTCCGCTCTCTTCCTAATCGAACTTACATCCGACTTAAAATCTTCATCAGGCATGATGTTTGCCTTTACATTGTATCTTAGGCTTTTTGGGCATGTGCCCTTGTCGAGATGAGCCTGTAAGAGTCCGATAGAGTTCTTTGATTTATCTATTTTCTCCGTTATGGAGACATGTTCCTCGTCTTGACGGGCTTTTTTCGGTTCGATCTTTCCGTGCTTATTTCTGTTTTCATCTCGAGGTCGTTTAGTTCCTCTCGCTTGGTTGTCACTTGTTTTGTTGATGTTTCTTTCTTTGCCTTTGTGTGGCATGGTCTTTCTAGTATCTTTAGACGTGGGAGCTTGAGCGCAAGGGATTTCATCTTCAGAAAAATCAGTATCTCGTTCTCTGAGAACTTTTTCTTCGGCCTCGTTAAGTTCATCTGTATCGCAGATTTCCATTTCTGAAATGTCTACTTCAAGCAGACCGTCTGTTGTGAGTGTAGTTGCTGCCATTTGGATATAGAAGCTTAGGCAAGACTGCAGTTTCGATTCTCTGTGAATCTCGTCAGTTGCCGTTTGAAATCTTCAATGAGTTGTCACAAGTTGTGCTAGTGCTTGCGTTGTAATAGCTTTGGAAAGCGTTACGCGGGTCCAGATGCTCCTCCGATTTTTTTTATTGGCTAGCTAATTAACACAATAAGATTTAAGATATTCAGCCAATGAAGTTGGGAGGATTCGCTGGTCCTGTGATGTCTAAAGGTCAACCAGGCGGTAATCTGAAGGTTGTTAATGTTTAACAGATCTTGTAGAGATCTGTCACCTTTCACGTTTTCTGTGCTGCCTAAAGGTCAACCAGATAATAATCTGAAGGCTGTTGATGCATTCCAGACCTTGTTGAAGGCTGTAACGTTTCGTGTTTTTAACAATGACAGTGTATTTCTTCGTTACAGTGTCTTTTGTGTCTTTTGTTGTTTTGATACCATTTTATAGCTTGAGTGTTTGATTCGTTCTAGGTATCATTAACTGGAAGCAATATTTCTAGCGCGAAGCAGAACGGGGCCCGTCCATTAAAAAATGCAAATGGTGAAAAAGTGTTGACGGGCCTGCGCGACTCCTGCCGTTCGCAAGTGATTCTAAAATCTGTGCCTTCAAAGTTTGGCTCTGACTAAAATGTCTTTTAACGACTTTCCTTTGCGATATGATAGTATGGGTGGCTCCTTGAATACTTCTCTAAGGTGCGGTTGGTTTTGAATAAGGTGCCATTTCCCCATTAATATATTCTTGAGGTTAGGTAAAGCCGGGTGGTATTGTGTAACAAAAGGCAATATTTTCTTTTGTGTGCTGTTGTCTTTGTTTTCAAGTGACCTCTCCCTATCCGTGAAGTTAACTTCAGATAGGAATTTTTCTGAAAATTTATTTGGGTATCCTCTATTCTTTAGGCGTGTTTTGAAATTCTGCATGTTAATATTAAACGTCACGACTGACGAATTTGTTCTTAGGAGGCGTAGCGCTTCTCCTTTTATGAATCCTTTCTTAACGCCTGGTGGATGACACGAATAAAAATCCGTGTATTGAAAGGTCTCTGTCCGTTTGTAATGTGTTTGCACATCAAGGGTTGATTCTCTTTTGAATCTCTCGCCTTTGTACACTTTTGTGTCTAAGAATGTAATTTCTGAGTCTGATATTTCAGCCGTAAATTTGATTGTATCGTGGTAGTTGTTTGCCCTTTGCACAAATTTTTCTATATTGTCTTCGGTTGTGTGCCATACACAGAAGACATCGTCAATGTATCTCTTCCAAACTAGCGGTTTAATTTTGCTCTTGCTGATAATGCCTTTTTCTATTTTTGCCATGAAAACATTAGCGAAAGCCACGGCCATTTTGGTTCCCATTGCCGTTCCGTGGGTTTGCAAATAATGTCGCCCATTGAATTGGAACGAGTTCTCTTTAAGTATCAGGCAGAGCATTTGCCTCAAGAACTTAGTAGGGATTGGTAAATGATTTTGATAGAAGTCTTCGTACGCTTTGCATACAGTAGTGATCCCTTCCTCTTGAGGAATATTTGTGTATAAGCTAGTTACGTCCATTGACGCAAGGATTGCGTTCTTTGGCAGTTTCGTTCTCTCGATGAAGTTTATAAAGTCTGTTGAATCTTTAAGATAAGATTCTTGTTGTTGTGCTATCGGCTGTATGAGGCGGTCAACGAAGCTTGAAATTCTTTCTGTAGGGCCGTCACAGCCAGATATTATAGGTCTACCTACTAGTGTAGGTTTGTGAATCTTTGTTAGTGTATAGAATTCTGGAATTCTCGGCGGGTTTGGTGTTTGGGAGAGCCACTTCGCTGTCATTTCGTCAATGTGGCTTTCCGTGAGCATACACGTTATTATTTTTTTATTTTATCGGCTGTTTCGTCAGCCATCGGTTTATCTAAGGGCCTGTAGTTGTCAAGATCGTTCAACAGAACTTGCCCTTCTGTTATTTTTTCTTTTTTGCTCATTATTACGGTTGTGGTTCCTTTGTCGGCTTTCTTAACAATGATAGTTTTGTCACGTAATAGGTTCTTCAATGCACGCCTTTCACCGGGTGATAGGTTATCCTTCGGCCTCTTTATAGGAATGTTTGCTAGTTCAAATTTTACCTCTTCTAGGAAGGTTTCTAAGGCCACTGATTGTTGGACCGGTGGTTCCCACGTTGATTTAACGTAGAATGGGTGTTGTTTGTTTTCTTTCCCGTGAAAGATGTGTTGGAGGCGCATTCGTCTTGCGAAAAGGTTAAAATCTCTTAAAAGGTTGCGCCTTATAAAGTCTTCATTTGTCACGGGTGTTGGAATAAACTTTAGACCCCTTGATAACAAGGCTATCTGTTCATCTGTAAATTGTTTATCTGATAGGTTCTTGATATGCTGTTTGCGTGACTCAGTTGCTTTTTGAAAGCGCTTTTTATCTTTCTCCCTTTTTCTTTGTTTCCTTTTGCGATTCTTTAACGTTTTATTTGGGTTGGTTTGACCATTATTTCTCGTTTCTGAGGAGGCAGAGAATGCACACATATAAGATTTAACTTCTTTATTGTTTGCTTGTGCCCTCAGATTTACAAGAAGCTTGTCGACCTCGTTAAGCTTAGCTTTCAATTCTACGGCTAGTTTGTTAACATCACTCTGTTTTGAGCAATTTGAATCTGTAGCCACTGGTTTTACATTCTTTTTAGGTTCTCTTTTTCGTGTTTTTGCTTGTTCTAGTTTTCTGAGCTTTGATGTAAGCCTTTCCACGCGCCTGTGGTGAAATTTCACCAGCGCTCCCACAAAATCATGTTCCGCTCTCTTCCTAATCGAACTTACATCCGACTTAAAATCTTCATCAGGCATGATGTTTGCCTTTACATTGTATCTTAGGCTTTTTGGGCATGTGCCCTTGTCGAGATGAGCCTGTAAGAGTCCGATAGAGTTCTTTGATTTATCTATTTTCTCCGTTATGGAGACATGTTCCTCGTCTTGACGGGCTTTTTTCGGTTCGATCTTTCCGTGCTTATTTCTGTTTTCATCTCGAGGTCGTTTAGTTCCTCTCGCTTGGTTGTCACTTGTTTTGTTGATGTTTCTTTCTTTGCCTTTGTGTGGCATGGTCTTTCTAGTATCTTTAGACGTGGGAGCTTGAGCGCAAGGGATTTCATCTTCAGAAAAATCAGTATCTCGTTCTCTGAGAACTTTTTCTTCGGCCTCGTTAAGTTCATCTGTATCGCAGATTTCCATTTCTGAAATGTCTACTTCAAGCAGACCGTCTGTTGTGAGTGTAGTTGCTGCCATTTGGATATAGAAGCTTAGGCAAGACTGCAGTTTCGATTCTCTGTGAATCTCGTCAGTTGCCGTTTGAAATCTTCAATGAGTTGTCACAAGTTGTGCTAGTGCTTGCGTTGTAATAGCTTTGGAAAGCGTTACGCGGGTCCAGATGCTCCTCCGATTTTTTTTATTGGCTAGCTAATTAACACAATAAGATTTAAGATATTCAGCCAATGAAGTTGGGAGGATTCGCTGGTCCTGTGATGTCTAAAGGTCAACCAGGCGGTAATCTGAAGGTTGTTAATGTTTAACAGATCTTGTAGAGATCTGTCACCTTTCACGTTTTCTGTGCTGCCTAAAGGTCAACCAGATAATAATCTGAAGGCTGTTGATGCATTCCAGACCTTGTTGAAGGCTGTAACGTTTCGTGTTTTTAACAATGACAGTGTATTTCTTCGTTACAGTGTCTTTTGTGTCTTTTGTTGTTTTGATACCATTTTATAGCTTGAGTGTTTGATTCGTTCTAGGTATCATTAACTGGAAGCAATATTTCTAGCGCGAAGCAGAACGGGGCCCGTCCATTAAAAAATGCAAATGGTGAAAAAGTGTTGACGGGCCTGCGCGAATCCTGCCGTTCGCAAGTGATTCTAAAATCTGTGCCTTCAAAGTTTGGCTCTGACTAAAATGTCTTTTAACGACTTTCCTTTGCGATATGATAGTATGGGTGGCTCCTTGAATACTTCTCTAAGGTGCGGTTGGTTTTGAATAAGGTGCCATTTCCCCATTAATATATTCTTGAGGTTAGGTAAAGCCGGGTGGTATTGTGTAACAAAAGGCAATATTTTCTTTTGTGTGCTGTTGTCTTTGTTTTCAAGTGACCTCTCCCTATCCGTGAAGTTAACTTCAGATAGGAATTTTTCTGAAAATTTATTTGGGTATCCTCTATTCTTTAGGCGTGTTTTGAAATTCTGCATGTTAATATTAAACGTCACGACTGACGAATTTGTTCTTAGGAGGCGTAGCGCTTCTCCTTTTATGAATCCTTTCTTAACGCCTGGTGGATGACACGAATAAAAATCCGTGTATTGAAAGGTCTCTGTCCGTTTGTAATGTGTTTGCACATCAAGGGTTGATTCTCTTTTGAATCTCTCGCCTTTGTACACTTTTGTGTCTAAGAATGTAATTTCTGAGTCTGATATTTCAGCCGTAAATTTGATTGTATCGTGGTAGTTGTTTGCCCTTTGCACAAATTTTTCTATATTGTCTTCGGTTGTGTGCCATACACAGAAGACATCGTCAATGTATCTCTTCCAAACTAGCGGTTTAATTTTGCTCTTGCTGATAATGCCTTTTTCTATTTTTGCCATGAAAACATTAGCGAAAGCCACGGCCATTTTGGTTCCCATTGCCGTTCCGTGGGTTTGCAAATAATGTCGCCCATTGAATTGGAACGAGTTCTCTTTAAGTATCAGGCAGAGCATTTGCCTCAAGAACTTAGTAGGGATTGGTAAATGATTTTGATAGAAGTCTTCGTACGCTTTGCATACAGTAGTGATCCCTTCCTCTTGAGGAATATTTGTGTATAAGCTAGTTACGTCCATTGACGCAAGGATTGCGTTCTTTGGCAGTTTCGTTCTCTCGATGAAGTTTATAAAGTCTGTTGAATCTTTAAGATAAGATTCTTGTTGTTGTGCTATCGGCTGTATGAGGCGGTCAACGAAGCTTGAAATTCTTTCTGTAGGGCCGTCACAGCCAGATATTATAGGTCTACCTACTAGTGTAGGTTTGTGAATCTTTGTTAGTGTATAGAATTCTGGAATTCTCGGCGGGTTTGGTGTTTGGGAGAGCCACTTCGCTGTCATTTCGTCAATGTGGCTTTCCGTGAGCATACACGTTATTATTTTTTTTATTTTATCGGCTGTTTCGTCAGCCATCGGTTTATCTAAGGGCCTGTAGTTGTCAAGATCGTTCAACAGAACTTGCCCTTCTGTTATTTTTTCTTTTTTGCTCATTATTACGGTTGTGGTTCCTTTGTCGGCTTTCTTAACAATGATAGTTTTGTCACGTAATAGGTTCTTCAATGCACGCCTTTCACCGGGTGATAGGTTATCCTTCGGCCTCTTTATAGGAATGTTTGCTAGTTCAAATTTTACCTCTTCTAGGAAGGTTTCTAAGGCCACTGATTGTTGGACCGGTGGTTCCCACGTTGATTTAACGTAGAATGGGTGTTGTTTGTTTTCTTTCCCGTGAAAGATGTGTTGGAGGCGCATTCGTCTTGCGAAAAGGTTAAAATCTCTTAAAAGGTTGCGCCTTATAAAGTCTTCATTTGTCACGGGTGTTGGAATAAACTTTAGACCCCTTGATAACAAGGCTATCTGTTCATCTGTAAATTGTTTATCTGATAGGTTCTTGATATGCTGTTTGCGTGACTCAGTTGCTTTTTGAAAGCGCTTTTTATCTTTCTCCCTTTTTCTTTGTTTCCTTTTGCGATTCTTTAACGTTTTATTTGGGTTGGTTTGACCATTATTTCTCGTTTCTGAGGAGGCAGAGAATGCACACATATAAGATTTAACTTCTTTATTGTTTGCTTGTGCCCTCAGATTTACAAGAAGCTTGTCGACCTCGTTAAGCTTAGCTTTCAATTCTACGGCTAGTTTGTTAACATCACTCTGTTTTGAGCAATTTGAATCTGTAGCCACTGGTTTTACATTCTTTTTAGGTTCTCTTTTTCGTGTTTTTGCTTGTTCTAGTTTTCTGAGCTTTGATGTAAGCCTTTCCACGCGCCTGTGGTGAAATTTCACCAGCGCTCCCACAAAATCATGTTCCGCTCTCTTCCTAATCGAACTTACATCCGACTTAAAATCTTCATCAGGCATGATGTTTGCCTTTACATTGTATCTTAGGCTTTTTGGGCATGTGCCCTTGTCGAGATGAGCCTGTAAGAGTCCGATAGAGTTCTTTGATTTATCTATTTTCTCCGTTATGGAGACATGTTCCTCGTCTTGACGGGCTTTTTTCGGTTCGATCTTTCCGTGCTTATTTCTGTTTTCATCTCGAGGTCGTTTAGTTCCTCTCGCTTGGTTGTCACTTGTTTTGTTGATGTTTCTTTCTTTGCCTTTGTGTGGCATGGTCTTTCTAGTATCTTTAGACGTGGGAGCTTGAGCGCAAGGGATTTCATCTTCAGAAAAATCAGTATCTCGTTCTCTGAGAACTTTTTCTTCGGCCTCGTTAAGTTCATCTGTATCGCAGATTTCCATTTCTGAAATGTCTACTTCAAGCAGACCGTCTGTTGTGAGTGTAGTTGCTGCCATTTGGATATAGAAGCTTAGGCAAGACTGCAGTTTCGATTCTCTGTGAATCTCGTCAGTTGCCGTTTGAAATCTTCAATGAGTTGTCACAAGTTGTGCTAGTGCTTGCGTTGTAATAGCTTTGGAAAGCGTTACGCGGGTCCAGATGCTCCTCCGATTTTTTTTATTGGCTAGCTAATTAACACAATAAGATTTAAGATATTCAGCCAATGAAGTTGGGAGGATTCGCTGGTCCTGTGATGTCTAAAGGTCAACCAGGCGGTAATCTGAAGGTTGTTAATGTTTAACAGATCTTGTAGAGATCTGTCACCTTTCACGTTTTCTGTGCTGCCTAAAGGTCAACCAGATAATAATCTGAAGGCTGTTGATGCATTCCAGACCTTGTTGAAGGCTGTAACGTTTCGTGTTTTAACAATGACAGTGTATTTCTTCGTTACAGTGTCTTTTGTGTCTTTTGTTGTTTTGATACCATTTTATAGCTTGAGTGTTTGATTCGTTCTAGGTATCATTAACTGGAAGCAATATTTCTAGCGCGAAGCAGAACGGGGCCCGTCCATTAAAAATGCAAATGGTGAAAAAGTGTTGACGGGCCTGCGCGACTCCTGCCGTTCGCAAGTGATTCTAAAATCTGTGCCTTCAAAGTTTGGCTCTGACTAAAATGTCTTTTAACGACTTTCCTTTGCGATATGATAGTATGGGTGGCTCCTTGAATACTTCTCTAAGGTGCGGTTGGTTTTGAATAAGGTGCCATTTCCCATTAATATATTCTTGAGGTTAGGTAAAGCCGGGTGGTATTGTGTAACAAAAGGCAATATTTTCTTTTGTGTGCTGTTGTCTTTGTTTTCAAGTGACCTCTCCCTATCCGTGAAGTTAACTTCAGATAGGAATTTTTCTGAAAATTTATTTGGGTATCCTCTATTCTTTAGGCGTGTTTTGAAATTCTGCATGTTAATATTAAACGTCACGACTGACGAATTTGTTCTTAGGAGGCGTAGCGCTTCTCCTTTATGAATCCTTTCTTAACGCCTGGTGGATGACACGAATAAAAATCCGTGTATTGAAAGGTCTCTGTCCGTTTGTAATGTGTTTGCACATCAAGGGTTGATTCTCTTTTGAATCTCTCGCCTTTGTACACTTTTGTGTCTAAGAATGTAATTTCTGAGTCTGATATTTCAGCCGTAAATTTGATTGTATCGTGGTAGTTGTTTGCCCTTTGCACAAATTTTTCTATATTGTCTTCGGTTGTGTGCCATACACAGAAGACATCGTCAATGTATCTCTTCCAAACTAGCGGTTTAATTTTGCTCTTGCTAATAATGCCTTTTCTATTTTTGCCATGAAAACATTAGCGAAAGCCACGGCCATTTGGTTCCCATTGCCGTTCCGTGGGTTTGCAAATAATGTCACCCATTGAATTGGAACGAGTTCTCTTTAAGTATCAGGCAGAGCATTTGCCTCAAGAACTTAGTAGGGATTGGTAAATGATTTTGATAGAAGTCTTCGTACGCTTTGCATACAGTAGTGATCCCTTCCTCTTGAGGAATATTTGTGTATAAGCTAGTTACGTCCATTGACGCAAGGATTGCGTTCTTTGGCAGTTTCGTTCTCTCGATGAAGTTTAAAAGTCTGTTGAATCTTTAAGATAAGATTCTTGTTGTTGTGCTATCGGCTGTATGAGGCGGTCAACGAAGCTTGAAATTCTTTCTGTAGGGCCGTCACACCCAGAATATAGGTCTACCTACTAGTGTAGGTTTGTGAATCTTTGTTAGTGTATAGAATTCTGGAATTCTCGGCGGGTTGGTGTTTGGGAGAGCCACTTCGCTGTCATTTCGTCAATGTGGCTTTCCGTGAGCATACACGTTATTTTTTTATTTTATCGGCTGTTTCGTCAGCCATCGGTTTATCTAAGGGCCTGTAGTTGTCAAGATCGTTCAACAGAACTTGCCCTTCTGTTATTTTTTCTTTTTTGCTCATTATTACGGTTGTAGTTCCTTGTCGGCTTTCTTAACAATGATAGTTTTGTCACGTAATAGGTCTTCAATGCACGCCTTTCACCGGGTGATAGGTTATCCTTCGGCCTCTTTATAGGAATGTTTGCTAGTTCAAATTTACCTCTTCTAGGAAGGTTTCTAAGGCCACTGATTGTTGGACCGGTGGTTCCCACGTTGATTTAACGTAGAATGGGTGTTGTTTGTTTTCTTTCCCGTGAAAGATGTGTTGGAGGCGCATTCGTCTTGCGAAAAGGTTAAAATCTCTTAAAAGGTTGCGCCTTATAAAGTCTTCATTTGTCACGGGTGTTGGAATAAACTTTAGACCCCTTGATAACAAGGCTATCTGTTCATCTGTAAATTGTTTATCTGATAGGTTCTTGATATGCTGTTTGCGTGACTCAGTTGCTTTTTGAAAGCGCTTTTTATCTTTCTCCCTTTTCTTTGTTTCGTTTTGCGATTCTTTAACGTTTTATTTGGGTTGGTTTGACCATTATTTCTCGTTTCTGAGGAGGCAGAGAATGCACACATATAAGATTTAACTTCTTTATTGTTTGCTTGTGCCCTCAGATTTACAAGAAGCTTGTCGACCTCGTTAAGCTTAGCTTTCAATTCTACGGCTAGTTTGTTAACATCACTCTGTTTTGAGCAATTTGAATCTGTAGCCACTGGTTTTACATTCTTTTTAGGTTCTCTTTTTCGTGTTGTTTTGCTTGTTCTAGTTTTCTGAGCTTTGATGTAAGCCTTTCCACGCGCCTGTGGTGAAATTTTCACCAGTCGCTTCTTGTTTGTTGAT